>NW_007727282.1:147779-179298 GCF_000696425.1 Galeopterus variegatus | reverse complement strand
GGTCTGAGGGGAGGATCTGAGTGACTGTCGGGCTGTGACAGCACCATGGTACTTACACACGGCTAAGCAGGGCTGCCTTTGTGAAGAATTGCTGGGCACTGCTCAGAAATTGCATGCACTCCATGTTAGAACTGAATTCCCCTAAAAAGAATTTTCCAAACCGTGGCCATGACCCATAAGTGGAGTATGAAATCAATTTAGCAGGTTGCAACCAACATTAAAAGAAAAAAAAAAAAAAGATATCAAAGCACATCTCTTGTACCAGAATTAGGCAGTGTTTCATGAATGTGTTGCATTGCCCTACATAGTAGATGTGTGCGGGTCACAATGTAAAACACACTTCTTACTTTGAGTCGAGGTCACAAGTTTGGAAGCAGGAAGGTGGGTGGGCGTGCAGCAGATGCTCTGGAGGGAGGGCACAGTGTTTGCTCTCTAGGTCTCTGCTGGCCGGTTCATTGAGGAAGACAAAGGGCACTGCAGGTGTTGGCAGGTGGTCAGCGAGGGCTGGCTGAGAGCCCACTCTGAGCTGGCTCTGTTGAGTGGTGTGGGGGCTTCAGAGACATTACAGAGAGGCCCCTGCCAGTCCTCAAATCTTTTCCTTTCCAATCAGAGAGACCAGTTCTGCTCAACAAGAGGCTGTCACAGGCAACATCTACAGGAATAGTCACAGAGCAGTGTAATGTGCCTGTGGTTAATTAACATGCACTGCAGAGCCGATTGCCTGGGTCTAATCCCGCTCAGCCTCCTATAGCTCTGTGGCCTAGGGTAGTTTATCTCACCGCCCCGTGTTTCAGTTTCCTCACCTGCAAAAGGGGCATAATAATAGTACATGTTACAGAATGTTATGAGGCTTAAGCGAATTAATATTTACAGAATATTGAGGACAGTGCCGGGCACACAGCCATCATATGTGCGTGTTTGTTGTATGAAAATAAATCATGTAAGCTTTATAGGAGCACCCACCGGAAGCTTTATCAAGGCAAGACTTGAAGCAGGCCTCGAAGGTTACTGCGACAGCCATCATATGTGCGTGTTTGTTGTATGAAAATAAATCATGTAAGCTTTATAGGAGCACGCACCGGAAGCTTTATCAAGGCAAGACTTGAAGCAGGCCTCGAAGGTTACTGCGTTTGATACTCTCCTTCTTATTGTTATCACCAATAATTACTATTTTCTGGGCTATAGATGTATTCCGGACGCTGCAGTCCTCCAGGTGTGTCCCACAATCCAGTGCGATGGGAATCGTGCCCGTTTTATAGATGGGAAATGACAGTGTGAGTAGGGCCTGAGCCAGGCCCAGCTTGGTCTGGCTCCAAAGCCTCTGCTCTTGAATCAGATGACACATTTTGTCCTTGGCCTTCCACTATTGTTTCCTTTACTGATGTGGCTGCTTTGGTCCTTTCCTGGTCCTGAGTGAGAAAGGGTACTGTCCTCTCCACAGGGCAGAGGGAGGGTTTGAAGCACGCTGGCTCTGCCAGGTGCCTGAGGTCCGCCCTGGGGGCTGACTCAGACATCTGCTGTGGAGACCTGGTTTCCTGATGCCCCAGACGGCCTTGTCTGGGTTGTGTTGAGGTCTGGAGATGGGTCAACGGCCCTCTCTGCCCTGAACTTGGCTCATTCTCTGTCAGCCTTGAGACAGGGCCTTACTGTCTGGATAGAGAGCCCCATGGCAAACATGGGCCCCTATTTGAAATGCTGTATTGCCCTAGCCTGGAGGCTAAGAGACTCCCAAGAGAGGATGCATGGCCCAGCAGAGATCCATGCATTTGTAAACACCCTCCTGCCTTTTCAAGGAAGGTCCTTGAAAAATGCTGGAATCATTGGAGCTCTTAGTCACCTAGCTCAGCACTGGGGACCAAGGATCCTGGCTCTGTTCTCAGCAGGAGAAGTCCTGCTGCCTGAGGGAGTCTGAGGGCACACCAGGGGACTCCAGGGCCTACGCTTCTGGCGTAGGATGGGCTGATTGGTATCAGTAGATAACTGATGGGCATAGATGAGGACAGGAGAAGGCAGGTCCTCCCAGCTCGCACTGTGGACAGACCATAACTGAGCACTGACTGTATGTCCACGTCTCACCTAAGCTCTGTGGGCAAACGTGAAGGAGAAGGCAGGCTGCTGTCCTCACGGGGAGTCTGGTCTAGTTGGGGAGATGTCCATGCTCAGGAGCCTAAATCTGAGCTCTTTAAGAATCCAGAAGGGGCATTTAGGGGAACTGGGGTGTTCATGAAAAGCTTCCCACAGAAGAGAAAACTCAGTTGAGAGTAACCAAGGGTTGGAACAATGACAGTGTTGATCCGGGCAGTGTGTTTACACAGATCATTCATTCCCTCTGTAAGCAGCCACCAGTCCTCCAGTACTTATTCATTCATTCAGCACATTGCTACTAGGCACCTGCGCTGGCCAGACCCGATGGCAGGCCTTGCCCAGACAGTGGTGAGCACATAGCACACTGCCTCTCCTCCTGGTCTCATGGTCTAGCCAGGAAGACCACCATTCAACAAATGAATCTGCACATAGCTGCAAAATTAAAACCACAGTGAGTCCAACGAAGGACATCAATGTGTTGCTATGAGAAAGAAGAACAAGGGGCCCTAATTTAGACTGAGCCATGCTGTGTGCATCTGTCAAAATCATCTCCATCCTTCAAGGCTTGGCAAAAAATACCACCTGCTTCATCAAATCAGCCTGTTCCACAAACACTGTCTCCTACCATTTACCGTTTAACAGGACCCCTGCCACGCTCTGTCTTCCTGTTCCTATTCCACCTTTATTTAGTTTCAGGCACTTGTCCTATTTACCCTGATAGATCTTTAACACCTGGAAGGAGAGGCTGTATTTTATTGTCTGAGAACCTACTGTGAGCACTCTCTCTCTGAGAGATGCATAGGTGAATTGTTCTTGAATTAATGAATGATTATAGGTCTTCATTCCAACTCCAGACACCCCCTGTGAGGATGCTGCAGATCCCTGTGGTGAGAGCACAGGCTCCAGACAGCATGCCTGGGCTCAGCTTACTGACTGTGTGACCATGGGCAGGTGCCTTGACCTCTCTGAGCATCTGAGCCCTCATCTGCAGGATGGGGCGATGTTAGAGATAGTAGTAAGGATGGAAAGGGTTAGTCCATGTGCATTACTTGGGGTCATACTTGGCACATAGTGCTTTATACATTAGTAGTAATGTGCCAGACATCCAACATCTCTCAAAAGCCTCACAAACCCACTGCAAAGCATTCATAATTATTCCTATTTTATAGCTCAGAAACCTGAGGTTTCAAAGGGTTTACTAACCTGCTCCAGTTTGTACAGCAAATTAGATTTTAATACAAAACAAAACAAACAAAATGAGTTCAATCTGCAAACCCAGCACTGCCTGACGCCAGAGGCTTGTCTGCCACGACAGTGGGCCATTCCCCAGCAAGCTCAGTGCTCAGCCTGTAGACAGAGGCTGAGATGTTGGTATTCTGAAGTCCGCTCTCTTGGCCAAAGACGAATGTGCTGTTCATGGATCCACTGGACATTTGAGTTAGATGCTTGTCTTGGGAGGGATGATGGAGGGGATACTTCACTTCCAAAAAGGGGTCTCTTCTCCACCCATTTTAGAGAATCAGATCCCTCTCTCATTTTTCAAGGGCCTTTGGTTGGGAGTTACCACTCTCCAAAAGTCTCATGATCTGCTGCAGTAGAAAACATGGCTTTGGCCCACCTAGGAAGCATCTGGAGAGTTTCAAGTTCATGTTAGTCTCCATGTGAGCAGCCAGCCCTGGGTTGGCATGGACTGGAGAGGCAGGAAAGGCAGTTAATTGGTTCTGATTTTTCATTCTGTGATCTCTGAGCTTGAAATTGTAGAGTCCCCACCCACTGGTGACCCCTTCCTCTCCATCCACAATGACAAGCTGTGTCCACATTCCCTTTTTGGCTCCTTCCTAAGGTATTGGGCACTAACTATGTCTGCAAAAGTCTGTTTTGAGAATAAAAATTATACCCCTTATTTTTCCAAATGGAGAGGGGTATAATTTATGACTAAAGCCAGGGTGCTCAGACTGTGAAAATATCTACTGCTTAGCTGTTTCCATGTCGATTAGAGAAGGCGTTTATAGCTAAGACTAAGGAGAGGAGAAACCATTTGTCACGGAGAACCCCTTACGAATGTCTCCCAGTAAGAAATGGGACCAGGGTGGGGGAAGCTGAGTCTCTTTAATTTATTCATTGACTTTTTTTTTGGCCAAAAATTAATCACATGCTTTTTGCCAAAACCAGCCCTACGGCATGAATCCAATAAAACATCGCATTAGTTAGATAATCTAATTTCCAAACAGAGACCCCAGCTCAAACACCCACCAGCTCCAGGGATGAAGCCCATTGCTCCCTTGAGGTTCATGTGGACACCTACCAAGGATAAGGCTTTGGCCAGAGCTTTATCTGTCCTCAGACTAGAATATTTCTTAGGGCTGCCACAACAAAATGCTACAAACTGGGCAGCTTAAAACAACAGAAATTTGTTGTCTCAAAGTGCTGGAGGCTAGAAGTCTGAAATTAAGGTATTGGCAGGGCCATGCTCCCTCTGAAAACTGTAGGGGAGGCTCCTTCCTTGCCTTTTCTATTCCTCTGGTGGCTGGCAATCCTTGGCATTCCTTGGCTTGCATCTGCATCACTCCTGTCTCTGCCTCTTTGTCACATGGCCTTCTCCTCTGTGTGTGCATGTCTCTCTTCCTCTTGTGAAGACACAGTCAAGTTGGATTAAGAGCTCACTCCACTCCAGTACGACCTCATCTTAACTTGATTACACCTGCAAAGATCCTATTTCCCAATAAGGTTCACATTCTCAGGTTCTGGGGGTTAGAACTGGCACATATCTTTTGGGGTGACACACTGCAACTCATTGCAGGTGTCTGATGCTGAAAGAATGGGTCAGGGTTTTTTTTACCAGTGTGAGCAAATATACCAGTTGGGGTTCTCCTGTGAATCAGATCCTTGGATGAAGGAGGTAACCCCAGGAGGAGGACGTAAGCCTTAAAGGCCCATTTTTCCAGATCAGTGTTTCTCAAAGTGGGGTCCCCAGACCAACAGCATCAGCTGGGAACGAGTGAGGAATATAAATTCTTAGGCCCGACCTCAGACCTGCTGAATCAGAAACTCTGGCGTGGGGCCCAGCTACCTCATTTTAACAAGTCCAGGTGATTTTGGTGCACACTGAAAATTGAGAACCTTTCGTCTAAGTTCTTGCCTTTATCTTCCCTGCAGCACTTTCCAATGGGATTGCCTTTGGATGCTGATAGATGTTTTGGGTTAAAATAGAAAGTTCTTTGGTCAGATGAGTTTGAGCAGCACTGTATTGGTCCAAGTCAAATAAGTTCCTTGACTGAAGGGTAGTTCTGAGCTTTTGATATGCTCTATGCACTGAGCACCGAACACTTACAGGAAGGGGAACTGTACCATTTCCAAATTTCATTGATAAGGGAATCATCCTTTTTGTATGGTGTATCCCACTGGACTGGTGTTCTATAGAATACCAATGGGAAACACTGCTGTAGTCCACTTATCAAGGCATTCGATGAATTTTTATGAAGCACCTTGTAGAGACCAAGTGCTGTGCTGGGGGATTACATGAGTGGACATGACATAGTTTCTGTCTCCATGAAACTTACAGTCTAGTGCTGGAGATAGCAAACTACAGGCTGTGGGCCAAGTCTGGCCTGCCATCTGTCTCTGTATGGCCCATGAGCTAAGAATGGTTTTTACATTTTTAGATAGTTACCAAAAATGTTAAATGAAGGATATTTCACAAAACATGAAAATTATATGAAATTCAAATTTCAGTGTCTATGAATAAAATTTCATTGGGCACAATCACACTCATTTGTTTATGGATGGTCTATGGCCACTTTTGCTCCACAACCAGAGAGTTGAGTAGTTGGGACAGAGACCGTAGAGCACACAGAACCTAAAATATTTACCATCTGGCCCTTTGTGGATACAGTTTGCCAAGCCCTGGTCTAGTGAAGCACAGAGGCACGGAACAAGTCTTTGCAGATGCCTTGAGTGTTGCAAAGGAGAAGGGCAAGGACACACCACTGGAAGGGTTTATTGATGGGGTGGTGGTGGTGGAGGTGGTGGCAGCGAAGGAGATGGAGGAGGTGGAGGTGGCGGTCAGGACTGAGTTAAAGGGCCTCCTGAGAAAGATCTTAAGGAGGAGTAGAAAGTCTGGCCCATGGCTAGGTGGAGAAGGCTGGTACAGGCAAAGGAAACAGTACATGCAAATCCCTGAGTTAGAAGAGCGGACCGCCCACTGAAGGAATGGAAGACAGCCTGGCATAGCCAGAGTAGAGGAAAGGTGAGGTCAAGAGTGGGTCCACAGGTGGTCAGATGCCTGGTGGAGGCCAGATGTGCCAGAGCATCTTTGAAGGCCATGCTGTGGATTTTGAACTGCACCCTAAGAGAAATGGGGGGTCATTGAAGAGTTGAAGCGCAGGTATGACTGATCTAAACTTTGTGAGTCTCTGTAGCTTTAGTGTGGAGAATGGGTGGGGGACTGGAGCACGTGCGGGTACGATGGAGACAGTCAGGAAGCCTAGCAGTTACCTGGGGAGAGAAGGTGGGACGGAGGAGGGTGGATGGATTCGAGATGTAAAGGCTCCCTGTGACGCTTGCCCCCCTTGTCCGGCCTTTTGTGTTCCTTGACAGCCTAAAGAACCTTGTTTCCTAGTTGCTGGGTCTGAGGTCGTGGACCGTGATTTATTAATAAACATGGATTGCTTGTTGCACACCCACTGCATGTCCATTAGGCTCTGTGCTAGATGCTATGAAATATAAGAATTAATAAGCTCTGGATCCTGACCTCAAGGTTCTTAGCTGGGGGAGCGACGCAGGTATTCACAGGACTCAATGCAACGAGAGCTGATAACCAGAGCGAAAAGTAATACTCAGAGAGGTCAGAGAGGAAGCCTCGAGCAGACTCCACGGGGAGAGGTTAAGTCTAATTAAGAAATCTGGAGAGGCTTCATGGAGGCGGCAGCTTTTAAACTACGTCTTGAAGAGTGCGTGGATGTGGAAAAGAGGGGAGCAACAATTAATCCAACATGAACCAAATGATGGGCTTGTGACAGCGTGTGGTGGGTGCAGGGGAGGGCTGGGGGAGCCGTGCAGCTGGCACGAGTTATAAATGGAGGCTTATGGAGGGCAAAGAGGTGGTCCTGGGGCTCCGGACTTGATTTGGAAACTCTATCCAGACTCCCGATCGCTTCGTGTTCCTGACACTTTAATCCAGGCTGGGCTGAGGCCGTGAGTAACGCGCAGGAGTGGAGGGGCAGGGCAGCAGGCTTGCCTTCTGGGAGGGCCAGGGCCCTGTCTGCCTTATTTCACGACCTCCCTAGGCAGGTAGAAACTGTGAATCACACCCCCTCCCAGTGACCTTGTTTATAGGCACAGACTTAACCTAGACCAATGGCAAACTGTTGTATCAACAAGCCCTCCGGGGTTCTTATCCCATCAAACTGTGAATCACACCCCCTCCCAGTGACCTTGTTTATAGGCACAGACTTAACCTAGACCAACGGCAAACTGTTGTATCAACAAGCCCTCCGGGGTTCTTATCCCATCGGTCCTATGACTATTTCTAGCTGTCTGACCTCTCCACTTTCTCCTTCTGGCTGGTGTCCTGGCTCCTGGCTGTGCCCTGTGACCTGTGACTTTCGCTGAGGTTTTCTGGTTCTTGGTCCTGCTGTCCAGGGCTGTGACACAGGGTTATTTGCAGTCTCAGCCTTCTGTCCTGTGCCAGAAGATACTTAATCAATGCTGGCGATGATGAGGGGCAGCTTGACTCTTAAGAGCAACTTGGCCAATTTATTTCTTTAAAGTCTTTTTTGGAATAGAAAAATGATACACATACACAAAAAGTACATAAAACACAGAAGTACAAAATAGGGAATAATTATGAGAAAATCCGTGTCACCACCAACTGGGTCATGAAATGGAATACTGACAGGCCCCGTAGAAGCTTCCACATGCATTTCTTCTCCTTGACTGGTTTTTTACCTTTGATGTCTCAGGCTAAGCAGTCTTAGTAACAACTGTCTCTTACCCAGAGAAACAGGTGCAGAAGAAGAAAAACAGGACTTGGGATTCAGGCAACAATCTGACCTTTCTTCCAGAGGTACCCACACAAAGGTTCCTGTCTCTATCTGTACTAGGGGTCGGTCTGACAGTTGTTACGGAAATGTAGGGCTCCCAAGATGCCAGCTCGATTCAGGCAACAATCTGACCTTTCTTCCAGAGGTACCCACACAAAGGTTCCTGTCTCTATCAGTACTAGGGGTCGGTCTGACAGTTGTTATGGAAATGTAGGGCTCCCAAGAGGTGATGACCACAGCGCTCAGACTGGGGCCCCTGTCCTGCAGGGCTCTTCTCCCCTGCAGCTGTCAGATCCTTATAATAAGATTCTGAGATTTAGAAGAAGCTTCCCTCTCGCATTACTTTCATCCCAGTGCCCACCTGGTGCAGCCCCTCCCAGCATGGTAAACTGAGCCCTAACGGAGGGAAAGCATGTTTCTCTTTGTTCAGGAGAGATTGTGGGTTCTCAGGCGAGAATGTGCCAGAACTAACAACAGTTCAGTAATAATTCATTAGTAGACTGAACATTCAGGTTACAGGCAATTTTGCAAACTGCGTTTTCAAACAATTGTCTTGGGCACCCCTCTGGTTCGAGTCTGTATTTGTAGAAGGAGGCCCGTCTGAACAGGAATAAGGGAAAAACAATTTCCATCAGAGAAGTCTGAAAAGCTTTGCCCTCTCTTCCAAGAGAAAGGTGCGTGTGTTTGAGATTTCAGTTGTTGAACTATTTCTGCCAGTAGCTCTTCTATTATTTATACTGGGTACATTGCAACTAGATTCACAAGTTCAGAGAGTTGTGGGGGAGGAAGTGGACCCTGCAGGGGTATGCAACTCTGTGGGCAGGACCTTTCAGCTTTCTGTTGGCTCATTTTCTGTATTTGACTTCATCGTGGGGCTGAACCTGCCACTTTGTCGAGTGTGTCCTCCTGACCGAGGTCTGGAGACAGGGCGAGGGCGTGGGTGCCCCTGGGTGGAGCGAGCTGATGCTTGCAGACACTTGGTGTGCTCTGTCTGGGTGGAAAACCTCCTCTCAAGCCAGACTGAATCACACCAGTTTCTAAGACATTCCTCAACCATGTTAGGCAAAAGAGTAGCTGGCTGACAAGCTGGGGTAGAAGGAAACCTGATATAATTTTGGAAAAACCTTCCTTGAGGAAGGAGGTTCTCATAGCCGCAGAGCCTCTGTGGATGTCCAGAGTTGGAGGGGTCCCAGGCCCGGGGAGGAGACTGATGGGCCTGCAAGTGCCAGGGACAGTGCTGAGCCCTGGCGGTGCCGGCTGTTCACCATTTCTAACTCCCTTCAGGGATCTAGAAGGAAAAACAGGAGCCCTCTGAATCTGTTGGAAAGAGACGCCCCCTCTCCCGTCCCTCGGCTGTTGAATTGTTTTTATTTCATATTAGCAGCCAGTCCAGACTCTCTGTTGTTTTGCTGCTGTGTTGGAAACCCAGATCCACACTAGGGTGTGTGGGAATTCAGGAGTACCGGGGGCTGTGGTTGCAGAACCCACCCAGGCCCCCCGAAGGGTGGGGCAGAGGCAGAGTCCACGGAGCAGTCTGAGACTAGACCCTCATGCTGGGCCACCTTTGTGCTGCTCACAGCAGGGGGTCCTGATGGGCCCCATGCCTGCCAAACTGGCTGTCTTTCTGCCTCCCAGGTCTGTCTTTCTCAGCCTTGGTTTCCCCAGTGGGGGTCCTGTTATGCATGGGAAAAGGTGGTCTGAAGACCTCATTGCATCGGCTCTTACAACCCGAAGCCAAGCGCCATCCAAGTGCAGCAAATGGAAGAGGCAGAAAAATGTTCAGTTGGTGAGGTCTGTAGGCACAGACTGGATTAGGGCCTAAATCATGGTGGAAATTTTCCTGGAACAGGACGAATCCATTTGTAAACAAGAACATTCATCTTTTCTGTTGTTTGACTGATGTGTCTGATGAGGCATGTGCCTCTCAGAAACCCCATGACATTCGATCTTGGTTGGGATTTGGTGTTTGTATTTGAAAACGTAACCGCACTGAGGAATCGCAGTTAGGAAGCCAGCCCCCAGTTCAGAAGTTTCAAGTCAGGGAATTGGGCCTGGTTTAACCAGATGTCAGTGATACCCAGGAAGGCTCTTGCTTTTCCAGGGCCTGCTATGTAGTGCTTCAGTGCACGCAGTCAGTGCATATCTGGTTATCACTTTGCTGTGTGCCAAACACTTTGGGTGCAAAAAATATAGGCCTTGACTTCAGAGAGCTTGCAGGCTACTGGGGCAATATGACAGGTATGGATAAAAAGACAGCTAAGGCTTTCAGCCTGTGCCTGTCCAGTGTTGATTAGGGGAACAGACTTGGGTACTAGAGAGAGGCCTGGGAGAGCTGCGGGGGGATATAGTGAGGGTGGGGGAGAATTCACTGGACCCCGGGTTTGGATCAGGGAGGATGAACGTGGCTGGAAAGCAGTGGAGAGGGCATGCCAGGAGTAGGGACAGCCATCACAGAGGCATGGAGGTCAGGAGACAGCAGGCAGGCCTGAGCTGGAGGCCGTGCACATCAGGCCGTGAGTTTTGTGCGTTGGGCACTGTGGATGTGACAGGACTTTGAGATTCTAGAGAATACAAGCAAAGAGTGAAAACAAAGCAGAACAGAACAAAAAATGGGATTTATTCATTTATTCTTTCAGCACACTGGGAAGTGCCTGCTGTGTGCTGGGCACTATTCTAGGCTCTGAGGATGTGATGCCAACCAATTGGGCAAAGACCCTGCCCTTGCTCATGGGGCCTGCACTCCAGTGGCAATTGCCAGAGAATAAGCACACATGCGTGCGATGCAGTATTCTAGGCTCTGAGGATGTGATGCCAACCAATTGGGCAAAGACCCTGCCCTTGCTCATGGAGCCTGCACTCCAGTGGCAATTGCCAGAGAATAAGCACACATGCGTGCGATGCAGGGAGCGGTAGGTGCTGTGGAGAAAGTGCAGCGAGCTAAGGCATGGACATGTCCATCGCATTTGGGGCACTGGGCTGTGACTCAGATTGTTCGTGAGTTACTCACCTTTTTACTCCATGTTGCTTCTGTCTGTTGATTTGAAGGGAAATGGTCATCCGCAGGCAGTTCATCCTACCTGCTTTCTGCTGAACTCTTTCTCTCCACTTGCCCCCTGAATGGTGGCTGGGGCCTGGAAACACTTACCATATTTCCAGGGAGGTTGTTTCAGTACTGCACATACCCTGCAGCAGTGGTAGTGAGGGTCTCAGGTGCCGGGAGCTTGGGGACCTTTGGCGTAGCCCTGAGCTCTGGAAACAGATGCATTTGGCATAGCCCTGCACTCTGGGCCAGTGCTAGCAGAGCTGCTGGAGCCCTGAGGGACCATGCTTCCATCCCTCAGGCCCTGCCTTTCCTGGCTCTGAGGCTGTCCCTGGCTGGTGTGAGACATACACCCTGGGGTCCACAGAGGGGGACTTGGGCACTATGAGTGTGGCATCTTGGTGCCTTAATTTTCCATCTGTACAATGAGGCATTTGGACTAGGTGAGTGGTTCCTAGACTCTTTATGAGAAGTTAATTAAACTTTTAAAAACAGAGAGAATATCACAGGGCTGCCAGCTTTTTATTTTAACAAGCAAAAGCATAAAAAAGAAACTGTCGAATGCCACCTCTACCATCAATGTCATTTCATTGAAAGGGCATGTTAATCCCCAATAAAGGAGTGACAACATAATGTCAAAGAAAAGGACAGTTCTTCCCGCGAGAGGAGTGTCAGTTGCCTTCCACTGACACACACACATTCCGTGTGCTGCTGTTTTTAATTTCCAGACTTCATCCTGCAGCAGTGCTTCTCCATGGCCCACGCGGGACCCACAGGACCAGAGGACCTGCGAGGCAATCTGCAAGATCCTTTGCTGTGCAGAGTGAGGCCCTGCACGGGCCAGACCCTCCTCCCGGTCCACAATATGGCTATGGGCTCCCTTCCCATAAGAGTTAACTTGGCTGTGGCATGAAGATTTCTGCCTTCTTTTAAGAGCACAGGGGTTTGGGACTTCCTGAGGGTTTCAGTTATCCATATGCCAGTCGGTCTTGACTAGAGACCAAGTTTTGCCTCCACTTTGGTGAAGTGGACAGAGATCAGATTTGCTGTCTGCAAACCGTGGATGCTGACATCCTGAGGGTCAGCTCATTGCCCAAGGTCATACAAACCAGTGCATTATTTGGCACTGAGCTACTCATAACAGCTCCTTACTGACCCCTCTTCATGTGCTTGGCATTCATCTGAGTGGTTGATCCTCACAGATACTATATGAGGAAAGTATTTTTAAGCCTATTTTGCCAGTGAGGAAATTGAGACCAGCATGGGTGGAGTGACTTGCTCAAGGTCGCACCGCTGAGTAAGTGGGAAGCCAGGAGTTTGGCTCAGGACTCTCAGACAACAATGCCTGTGCTTCCCACACTTTTCTTGCTCTCTCTCATCCATTGGAGTGGCGGGTATGTCTACTGCAGTCTCTTTTATGAACAAGTTGTGCTTTCTTGGAAATATCCCACCCTTCTTTGATGATAGGCTCTTTCTTTCTAAAGTGGGGGGAGGGATCGGGCCATACAATTTTACAAGGGTGGTAAGACTTGTGAAAGGTCACCTGGCCTCTTTCCGCTGTCACCTTTTTCTATATCAAAGACTTTGGAAGAGCGTTTGTTCACACGCAGCTCAGGGGTGCTCCTGAGAGGGAGAATCCGGACGGAGCTCCTGGAAAGCAGTAGCTAAAAATGCTTGAGATGACGAAGCACCGTAGGATCAGGTGAGACACACAGGAAACTCACATGACTTCCCAACGTCCCAGAGCGATTAGCTTTGCACGAGCTTCTTTCTAAGCTCCTCTGGCCTGAACCTGTGGACAGTGTGTCCACTTCCCTGAAGGTGTATAGCCCATAATTGTTAGCAAACACAGTAGCTGCTGGATGAGTTCATCTGGTACAAATGTCTTCCCCACCTGCCAATGCAGGATCCCAGGGGGTTGCATGGGGAGATAGGGAGAAATGTTGGTGGAGGCCGGCAGGGGCCCAGGTGGCTCTGACCAGCCAGGCAGAGGTTGGACGATGGAACTTTGCAAGGGCAGAAATGAACTCTGCCACCCCTCACACCAGCTCTGGGAGGGACCCAGGTCTGCTGCTGCCCTGTGTCCCTCGTCGCCTGTCTCAGAGTGACCACCTCCTCCTTCTCTTCTCAGAACTCTCACCATGAAAATCCTGGCTGGTGGTGCCCACATTATGCTTTATTTGCTTGAGCTGCTTTAGGTAATCTGTCTAATCCCCTAATACGCAGGATTAGTGCTACCTGGGAGAATGCCCATGGCCAGGCCACCCGCCCAGGAAGCGGAAGAGGCTGCTGGGTGGATTTCCTCTTGGTCTGTTTAGGGGGTGCTGGGGTGTGTGTGTGGCTGGAACCCTTCCCTAGCACCCAGGCCTGGTGCAAACCTGCAGCAAAGGGACCGGGAGAGTGGCCTGCACGGAGCTCCTAGAAGCCCCAGGGGTCTGTGACGGATTAAGGCTCAGGTGTTCCTGGATTTTAGGCCATACTGGGCTACAGAATGTCATAACCATGAAATAAAGTACTTTTTGTAAGCTAACACAGGTCTGTGAACTTTTACTCAGGGGATTTCAAACTCTTTTTCCTAGAAAATTCCTTCACTCAGATGCGGTGTGGCTCAGAACCTTAATAGGAGAAACTGCTCAGTGCAGAAAGGCTTGGATTTTCACAGGGGCCGGGGCCCTGCCCCCTCTGTGAGCCCCTTAAGGCACCTCACAGAACGCTGGGCTCGAAGGCAAAGAAAACTATGGGTTTAACTCACTGCTCCCTCTTGTTTCCCAGGTGGGGTCTCTGCTCAGAGAAGTGAAGTGGTTGCAAGGGCTCTGTCCCTGGCAGGGCTAGGAAGAGAGTGTGAGCTTCCCACCCTGTGGTCCGGAGCCCCCCCCGCTGCCACCCTCCCTGCAGCAGGAGGGAGTCCTGCTTTGTGCCCAGCTGAGAGCAGCTGCGGGGGGCGGGGTGGGTGGGGTCCAGGCAGCTCAGTGAGTAACTCAGAGCAGAGTCCATCAGTGCAAGCTCAGGAGAAATGGCTTTCTGATGTCAACCAGGAACATTTGAGGACAAAGTGGGACTGTGAGTACAGGAGAGGAACAGACAGAAGTTTCCTGGCCCTTTCTTCTCCCATAGCCCTTTCGGGTCAAGCATCCTGGGACTATTTGAGGACAAAGTGGGACTGTGAGTACAGGAGAGGAACAGACAGAAGTTTCCTGGCCCTTCCTTCTCCCGTAGCCCTTTGGGGTCAAGCATCCTGGGATGATCCCACGGTACCAGGGCCTTGGTTAGAGGGTCCAGAATGGGATGCAGGGATGGAGGTGCTCCCAGCCCTCACTCTGGTCCCAGAGGGAGTAGGGTAGGGTAGGTGGTTCCCTGCCAGGCTGTTCCCTGTCAGACCTCCAACCTTAGCCAGGCACCTCAGACCCTGCAGGGCTCAGCCAGGGCTGCCTCCAGTTGCATGGAGTGCTCAGGAGCGACCGCTGAGCAGTGCGGCAGGTGTCGAAGCCACTGGGATGAGAATGTCGACGGAGAAGCTGCACCTT
Organism: Galeopterus variegatus; assembly: GCF_000696425.1. Lineage (NCBI taxonomy): Eukaryota > Metazoa > Chordata > Mammalia > Dermoptera > Cynocephalidae > Galeopterus > Galeopterus variegatus. The sequence continues at coordinate 164,608 of NW_007727282.1, read as the reverse complement.
CTCCCTCGAGGGGTGTCTGCATAGTGAACCTCAGCTCTTAGCAGGAGGGCTGTGCGGCCTGCCAGCTTGGCCACGTTCATTTCCAATTCGATGCTGTGCTCCGTGAAGGAGGATTTATGTTTCCAGGCTGGTTCTTGGCAGAGAAAGGAACTGTGTTTCTCTGTCCTTGATTTAACTGCCCTCCCGAGGCACAGGGACCTTGAGGAAAGGTGGCTGCAGTACACATGGTACCCAGGAGTAGGGGGGGATGGAGTGTTGTCAGTGGTAACAGACCTTTCATGGGCTCTTTGCAGTGGCTGGCGATCCTTCCATGTGCAGTAGCCCGTTTGCTCCTCACGCTGCCCCTGGGAGGACAGCAGGACAGGGACTTGTCCCTTTTTGGTGTCAGACAGCTGGGTTTAAATGCCAGGTGTGTCTTCTTGGGCCAGCTACTTAACCCCTCGTCTGCCAAATGAGGCTATCAGTACCTACCTCATAGAGTTGCTGTAATCATGCTCAAAATGGCAGCCAATATTATTAGTATCGCTACTATTTATTAGTAATGTTATCTATTCTAGATATTGTGCACGCCATGAATTGACCTTCCATTCCTTCCCTCCCTCCTTCCCGCCCCCTCTTCCTTCCTACCCGCCTTCCACCGAGCTGCATCAAGTGCTTACTCCAAGCTCACAAGATTTCAGTGCTGAGGATACAGCCGTGAACAAAGTACATAAGAGCTCTTTCCCTCATGGAGCTTACAGAAGGAAGAAGTGATTAGCGAAGTGTGCAAGCTCCAGATGGAAGAGAGCGTGGGTAGGGGGTGGTCGGGTGGGGTCGGGAGTCATCTCCAATCGTGTGATTTGGGAGGAGCCCACCCATAAGGTGAAGATTTGAACAAAAACCCAAGAGAGAGGACGGAGCAGCCACGCAGCTACGTGGGGCAGAGAAGCAGCCGGTGCAAACAGCCCAGGCCTGGGAGTGGGTGGCACGTTCTGGCAGCACAGAGGCTGGGGCTGCTGGAGTGGAGTGAGGGTGGCTGCCTCTAGGATGTCACGCAGGAAGGGGACAGATTGAGCAGACTGTGTGAAGACCATGACTTGTCCTGCAAGTGGGACGAGAAGGCCCAGGAGGAAGTTCGGCACAACAGTGACAAGATGTGACATTTTTAAAAGAGCATTTTTCCTCCCAGGTGGCCATTGCCTAAACAACTTCCCAGGTCCAGGGTGAGGAGCCAGTGTCCAAAGAACCAGGCTTAATGAAACCCAAGACAGTCTCAGAGTTTCAAGGGTTGGCTCTCAGTAGGCAGCAGGCAGGGGGCTCTGGAATCCCCTTGTGGCTGGCCCAGCCAGCTCCCCAGCCCTGATTCAGTCAGTCACCCAGCAGGTGTGGTGCCCGCAGTGACCTTGGCGTCTGGCTCAGCCTGACAGGCGTCGATGTGAGCAGGCCTGGGGGTGAATGAGCCTGAGCAGGCGAGAGCAGGTGTGGGGCAGCTCGCACCTCACAGGGAGGGTGTGCCCAGTGCGGTGGCCACCTGGCAGAACTTGGCAATCCTACATCCCATTGGGGCACGAGGAGATAATCAGGGCCCTGCTCTGCAAGGCACAGCTGGGTGGGGATCTGAGAGTGAGCCGTGTGTTCTGTGAGGCCTCTGGTTTTCTCCAGAGTTGCACTGCTTTCTGCCAGAACCAGAGGACAGTAACGCTCCATGCTTCCCCACACCCACCTTTATAAAGCAGTTGGTGCTTCTAGAAAGGGCTGTGCTCTATGTTAGTAGATTAGAGTTCTTGCAAGAATCAGGTGGGTAGACAAGGCAGGACTCATCCCTGTTTACAGAAGAGAACACAGAGCCTTCAAGAAATGAAAGGACTTGTTGAAGTCACCCAGAAAAGCTGAACTTGGACTTGATCTTTTTTGATTCTCAGAGCTCTTCCTACCATACAACACATCCAAAAATCCCAGTATACTGGATCCAGCAGGAAGGATGAAAGGCAGAAAGACAGCCTGGATCTGCGGGTCAGGGGCTGTGGGGTCCTAGGATTGGAGTGGGCTCGCTGTCCTGTGCTGGGACAGGGCGGTTCTCACTGCTGGGGAAATCTGGGCCCTTTGAAGACAAACAGGGCTGCTCCCTGCCGTGGCCCCCACACCTGAACCCAGTACCAGGCCAGGCGGAGGCTTCTGCCAGTCCTGTGAACACCCTGAACTCCAGGTGCGGGATGGAGCCGCAGAGGGAACTGCTTGGGCGCGACGGAGTCGCTTGGGCTGGATTTGGAGCAATCATCCTGTGGGGAGGCAGCAAGAGATAAGAGAAACAGATCCAGCTGGGGGCTTATATCTTGCCTGGGTGGTTGCCTGGCTGGGCCGGGTGGCTCTGGACTTGTGGCTTCCCCTCCAGGCCCTCTGTTTTCTCACCTGTACAGTGGGTGGGGGGTGCATCCTAAGGAATTGCTAATGTCCCTTTTCAAGCTTTGGTCTTTGATCTTGTGATTCAGGAGGAAATGCCCAAACCCAACAGGTGGGTGAAGCCCTGTGGCTGGCCCAGTCCTGTGAGAGGCTGTCTGGTGGGCGGGGTAGGAGGGGGCAGCCGGCCACTTCGTTTTCCAATGTCCCCAGGCCCCTAACTTGACCCCCCCGCCTCTGGTCTGAGCATCTAGATTAGATGTTGTCCCGGAGGCAGCGGTGGCTTGCTCTACACGAGACTCATGGAGAGAGGGCACGGTTGGAGGCAGAGGGACAGAGGGCCTCCAAAGCAAGGTCCCTTTCCCAGGGAGCCGCTGGGGGCAGGGAGGGCTCCAGCAAGACCTCCGCATGCTGGGATTGTCCTCCCACCCCCTGGCCTACTCTAAGTCTCATTTTTTTCCTGCTCCCCCTTCATGTTCCTCTCTTTCCCCAAGGTGTTTTTTCCTCCATTTTGGAAGGTCTGGTGGCTGGGGCAGCTAGAGCTTGCAGCTGGCAGGGTTTCTCTCTCTTGCTCACACGCACCCCCATGCTCACACGCACTGATTTCCTGGCTGACAGCAGGGGCCGCCTGTCTTGCCCTACTCAGAAGTCCTTTTGTGGAGTGGCTGGGTCCTTTTCTGCAGTGGGAAGTGGGAGGTTTGGGGATGGCTGGGCAGCGCCCACACGCACTGATTTCCTGGCTGACAGCAGGGGCCGCCTGTCTTGCCCTACTCAGAAGTCCTCTTGTGGAGTGGCTGGGTCCTTTTCTGCAGTGGGAAGTGGGAGGTTTGGGGATGGCTGGGCAGCGCCGTTCCCTCTGAGGCCATGTCCTTGGGGTCCAGGAGAAAGGATAGAGTACTGGGACTCAGGAGACAGCCTCTCTGGTCCTCAGTCTCCTCATCTCAAAAACGGGAGGTTAAAGGAAAGGAGCTTAGAGTCAGAAGGGGTCTAAGAGGTCCCTTAGTCTCAGGCCCACCCTGTGTGGGAACACCTGCCTAGCTGGAGGTGTCCTGGGAGGCAGTGGGTCTCACAGCTCCTACTGGAATCCCTCCAGAAGTCAGAGCACCTTACCCCCTAGTGGCCCATTGTCCGCTTGGAGGGTGACAGCCTTAGAATCTGCACTCATTTGTGCTCCATTCTGTAATTATTTATGAAGGGTTCACTCTGGGCCAGTGTCCCTCCCAGGGCCACCAGCAGCCGCAGCCACTGTCTGCCAAGCTCCATGCCAAGCACTGGGTGTCGCTTACCTCAACCAAGCCTCTCCCTATCCTAACGTGCGGTGTGCTCATCCCCGTCGTACATGCAGGAGGCTCGCGAGTGAACATGCCCACAGTAGCCAGCGCCTAAGTGGTGGAGCAGCCTGGCAGCCTCTCAGGCTCTGTGCCAACCTCTGAGATATACCTGCTCTCAGTTACCCTGTCTGTAAAATGGGGATAACTCCACCTGCCTGTTGGATTGATGATACCTGCTCCCGATGAGGGGTGCTTTGGCCAGGGTAAGGTCAGAGGTGGAGAGAGGGTCCATTCCCTGCAGGCAGAGGATCCGTGGCTAACCGGGACTCTGGCATCAGGATTTGAAGCCTCCCCGCTCGGTCCCTCCAGCGTCTCCCCAGTCCTACTTCCCACACGTGCTAAGCTCCCAACATCTAGTGTAAGCAAGAAATGACAAGGACATTATCTCCCTTTAGCCTGTGTTTTTCCTTGCCTTTTGTAAAGTAACTAAAATAATGAATGTCTTGTAAAACAGCAGGTAAGAGGGCTGGCAAAATGGCATTATTTGCCACGTATTTCTTGTTCTGTTAATTATTGATGCATTAAAACCACTGTGACTAGAGGGGACACCCTGTCTCCCAGCCTTTTTCATGCTGATTCCTCTTTAGGGTCTGCAGGATGGCTGTGGAGCCTGGGTCCCCAGGGTGGAGGAGCAGAGAGCTAGCCCCTCCAGGCCCCCAGGCAGTGGCCAGGGGCCAGTTCAGAAATATCCCTGGGAGGCAGTACTCAAAGGAAACACAAAAGCCTTGGATGTGAGGGCCTTCTTCCTGCCCAGCTCTTCCCAAGCCCTTCCACCATCGATCAGTTCTGAAGGAAGCAGGTGGTCCTGTCTCTGGGTGAAAGAAGAGGCCAGGAACTAGCTGGGAGTTGAAGATCCATGTCCCATTTCAGACAAAGGCAGGGATCACCAAGCCATGCCAGGATGGCCAGGAGCTGTGGTCCCCAAAGCAGGGCCCTCAAACCAGCATTCCCTGGGAACTTGGAGAAATGCAGGTTCTGGGATGGGCCGAGCACTCTATTTTTACAGCCCTCCGGTGTGCTTCTGATGCCTGCTCAAGTTTGAGGAGAAAAGGGCAGTACCGGGACTACTTGATCGAACCTGTGTTATGTGCCATTGGGCACTGTTTAGTCCTGACAAGGCCTGTGGAGCAGGCAGTATTGTCCCCATCATACAGGGGAGGTCCCACAGCAGCAGGAGAGCTAGATTTTCACTCTGAATCTACACCTTTGGTGACGATGGCTGCCCCTGGACCAGGGCCTCCACCGCCTCCTGAACACCCACCTGATCATAGTCTCACATGCCTGAGATTCAGGAACCAGCTTGTCCTGACAAGCCACAGAGACTGGCCCAGGAGGCCTGGGCAGCAGCTTCCACACATGTCAGGTGGTGTCCCAAATATGCCCACCCTGCAGCCTCCTCCTCCCAGGCCTCCTCTTGGATCATTCTAGCTCCACGGGGCTCAACACACTTAAAAATAAAACACCAGCATCTGGGGCTGCAGGTACTGCTTCTTTATTCCCCAGCTTCCCTGAGCCAGGCACAGCCGGAGGGAGAGAGCCAGGCATCAGAAGCACCTTCCTGCCTGTTGTGGCCAAGTCCCCAGAGGGTGACTCATGCCATGCCCCCTCACCACCAGCCTCTCACACTCCCCTTGTCCTCCGCCAAGCCCCTACTCTTGCAGACAAAGATTTTCACCTCTGCCTTTGGTTTCTTCCTCTTACTCCAAGTCACAATGCTCCCCGGTGTGGGTTTGCTTTGAAAATTAATTCTAGGGCTTTAGATGATGAACCTAATTTGCTGATGTCGTTTTAAACATCTGCAGTGACAATCTCAACGGGGATTTGAGTAGGGGTCCAACTGAATTTACATTTTAGATAAATAACGAATAAGTTGTTAGTACAAGTACGTTCTGTGCAGTATTTGGGCACATACTTGTACTAAAAAAAAATGTTGTTTATCTGAAGTTCACATTTAACTGGGTGTCCCTGTATTTTATCTGGCAACCCTAAGCCCAGACTCTGTAGCTGATAAAGCATTGATACTCATAACCCTTTTTAGTCACTCATTCATGTTTATTGAACTCACTATGTGCCAGGCACTCCATTAGGCACTGGGGCTACAGCAGTGGGGGAGGCAGGGAGTAAATGAAATAAATAAATGAATTATAGAGTGTTTTAGAGGTTTTAATTGCTATGGAGAAAAAGAAAGCAGAAAATTCTGTTGGAAGGAAAGTGTTGCGATGTTAAAAGGGTAGCTGGAGAAGACTTTATTGAGAAGGTGATATTTGAGCAAAGACTTGAAGGAAATGAGGGAGGAAGCCACAAGCCTCAGTGGGAGAAGAATATTCCAGGCAGAGAGCACAGAGCGTGCAAAGGTGTACAGTTCAGGTCCCCTGTGGGCTCAGTTATCCGATGAGGTCAGCCTTATTTTCTCAAGTTTGTTCTAAGCCATGAAAGGGAACTCACTGTCTCTTGTAACTGAAAAGGTCTGGTGTGGATTTCAGGCACAGCTGGATCCAGGTGTTCAAAAGGTGATGTGAGTGTTCTATCACTTCTCCTTTCCTGTGTGGTGGCTTCATTCTCAGGGAAGGATTACTCTTCCTATTCTTTCCAGGAAATGTTCCAGGTTTGAGTATTATTGGGTTGGCATAGGTCATGTGACCATCTGTGGCCCAACTGCTGTTGCCAGGGAGATAGAACGGACTGATTGACCAGTCTCCATGGCTAGAGCCAGTGCAGGGCCATCAGTGTCTTTTGAACCACATAGACTGAGACGAGGAGATGGGAATTGCGTTAAAGGAAAGTGAGGGTGCTGCTGTGAGAGAGGCATGAAGGCTGGGCAGACGAAGGTCATAGCGTGCCTACTAGACCCTCCTCCTAACTGCTCCGTGACCCTGGACAGGCTGCTTTCCCTCCTGAGCTTTGGGATTTTTTCTTTGCAATGGGAAGAGAATAATATCATTCTTTTTCTCATAAAGATATTTTGAGAGGAAATAAAGATTCTTTTTTAAAAAGAGATTTTAAAAAACAATCAAAGCCATAATCCACCCCTTCTCTCCTACCCCTGGACCTTTCAGCCAGTCCCCACCTCAGCTGGGGACTCCTTTGGGCTTTGATTCTTTATGGGTAGGTGTATTATTTAAATCTAGTTGTTCCCTATGTCTCAACTCTTGTTTTCTCTGTTGCCAGGAGTCCCAGAAGATTAACAATGGTGCAAGCCAGGCTGACGGCACCCTCAAGCCAGTGGACGAAAAAGAGGAGGCGGTGGCCGCTGAGGTCGGCTGGATGACCTCCGTGAAGGACTGGGCAGGGGTGATGATATCCGCCCAGACGCTGACTGGCAGAGTCCTGGTGAGTCCCCAGCCCCTCCTCCCACAAGGAGGCCTTGCTGTCTGGACCACAATCGCTTTGTTGATGAGATGCGATATTTGGCTGGGTCTTCTCCAGGCCTCTGCCTACTGGGAGGTGGGGGTGAGCAGTGGGTGCTCCTGCGTGGTCTTGGAGGAGAGGCTGTGTTCTACATGCACGTCGAAGCCAGTGGTTTGTGGAGGGGTTTGCAGAGAGTGGGTCAGCATCCTGAGCAGAGAGGGTCTGTTGGGAGCATGTGCCAGCAGGACAGGTATACACACACGCACACACAGCTCGACCACCTTGGAGAGGAGAAATGAGTCAAGGAAACACATACCAGAAACCTGTGGATAAGTGCTGGGACCCAGGAAGCTCTGTGTGTGTGTGTGTGTGTGTGTGTGTGTTTGGTGGCCTTCTGGGCATGTTACCATTGTCCTCTGGCAGTCAATCAGAGAGTCCCTCTTGGGGCAGTGTCCTGATGTCCTGCGCTGGGTGAGCTGAGTCCTGTCCGTGGTGGGGATGCTCACTCATGCCAATGGGGACTCGCTAACAGCCACCTGAGGCTGCCCAGCCCCATGCTTGGAGTGTTGCTCATGTGCCCTTCTTTCTTATGAGCTTGTCCTCCAGGCCCATCTGCAGCGAGGGCTCATCCTGCCCCTTCTCTGCGCATTTCCTGCTAATCTCTGATCTGTTTGTGGGGAGCTTGGCTTTACTGGCTGGGCTTTTGAGCCCCTAATTTTTGGCAAGGATGGTGGGTCTGAGTTTGCCTGGGACTGAGGAGTACCCGGGACATAGGTTATTCAGTGCAAAGTCTGGGGAAGTCCTGGGCAGATGGGGACAAGTTAGTCAGCCTAGGCAGGCCCATGCTCCTGCCATTGTGGCCTCCTCCCTGGGATAGTTCTGTTCACTGGCTTTTTTGGGTCTGCTCTGGGTAAGAAGTACCCCTGAGAAGGATGCTGTATTCTGAGTGACTTCTCATCGTGATTCTGGAAGCTGTTTTGTATGGGTGCCCTCAGTCAAGGGTCATTTGGCTCATAGGTAGGATGAACAGGGACATGCTGATAGCTGGGCAGAGCAAGGCTCAGGCAGGGACACTGGAAAATAGGTGCCATTACCTTGACGGTTCATGGCATAAACTCAGTGAGGAGGTGATTGTAGAGGTGGTGGGAGTTTCACTTATCAGAATTCTTCTTGGGGAGGGCTCAGTGTTCTGTCTGGGATAAATATCTCACAAACTGCTCGAGGGAAGGAGTTGGATGCTGCATGCAGTGCTAGAGTCTTCCACGGCGCTTGCCAGACAGCCCTCGAGGAGGACAGGGCTCTGTTCACTGAGAAGTCTGCTGTGAGCCGAGTCTTCGGAGACTGGCTGTGAAGCCGTGGCCCATGTCAGTGGACAGCAAAATAGAGAGAGGAGGAATTTAAAGTCGGGGTTCTGGAAGAGGAGAGAGAAACTGGTGAAGTCAGTTGCCGCATGGCAGAAGACAGAAAGGGGGATGATCGGGGCCTGTGTGGCCCAGGAGAGACCATGTCTAATGACGTGGTGGTGGCTTGCTGTTGGCTGTGCTGTGTAACCACCGTCATCCGTCTCCCCTCCTGACTTCAGTGAAGTCGCCATCATCCTTTCGTGCTTGTGTATGAGTGGATTCTGCAACGGACACTTAGAGAGGTTGAGTTCTGGGTCTGGGTATTCATGTGGACAAATGGTGGCAGTGCATTCCATGCATGTGGTGGTGATGGTGGGTGGAGAGCAGCAGACGTTTGGTGCATCGATGTGACACGTGCCACTTCCATGTGGCCATCGTAGACAGTCCTCATTACCTTCATCAGTATCAGCAGCAACTCTAGGTCAAGGGCTTTTCTTCCAGCTGTGTGGAAAACAGGGAATGAGCCTGATTTCATTGCATGACGTATGGAAGCTATTGAAGGGGTGTCTGGGGGGTAAATGCATGAGTACAAGCAATGGGTACAGGGTGTGGGGAGGGCCGTAGGGGAGAGTAGGGGGATGAAAAAAACCTTCCTAGGGCTTTATAGGGAGGAAAGCCTTTGAACCGAAACTTCCAATTGAAGATGAATTGAGCACGTGCTTAAAGTGGTAAGAGAAGACATGAAAAATAAAAATGTACCCGAGCTTGAGAACAAGAAAGGGATCACGTAGTGGACCAGAAGTTGTGAAGAATGCCTAACGAGACAGAAGGAATTTGAGTCGAGCTTTGACATAAGAGTTAGGATGTTGAAAGTCAGAGGAGAGGAAAATCCTCCCAGGGAGAGCAGCAGGAGAGGAGGAGCAGTGTGGAGCACTGAGGGAGGGAAGGTCGTCCAGCAAGCCCGAGACTGTGAGCACAGAAGCATCCAGAGCCAGGAAGAGCCAGGAAGCCTGGGAGGGGGTGCTGGAGACAGCTTGTCCAGTCTTTAAAGGTCAAGCTAAAGAATTTGGGCTGACTTTGTAGGACAAGGAGGTTTTGAGGGAGGGGTATCATGATTGGTTGTTGCACGGAGACAGCTGGTGGACAGGTGGAGACCAAACGGGTGAGGCAGGAGCTTGGAGGTCCTGGACACGTTAGGGTAGTGAGCGTGAGCTACTGGTCCAGCAATGGCCCGAGAGAGGGTTTCTGCTGTGCTCCTAGTGAGGCAAGGCCAGAACTAACACCAAGTAGTGGAAGCAGGTAGGTGGATGTTGGTGTTATTGCGGAAATAGGACTCATAAGGCCAAGTGCACCCAGCGGCCACCTTGATGCTACTACTAACAATCACTTTATCGAAAGCCTCTGGTGAGCCAGGCAGTGTGCTACGCTCTGAACGTTATGATCAGTTTGAAGGGCAAGGACGCTGTTGTATTTATTCTATGTCTCTTCTATTGCTCTTGTATTGTAGGGGCTCATTACAAAGAAGGAGACCAGTCTTAGTTGTGAATTCATCTCTATTTCACAGCTGAGAAAATCAAGGCATAGGAAGGGCAATGGCTCGCCTAAAAATATGCAGCTTTGAGTGACAGAGCCAGGCTAGTACCCACAGGCCTTCAGACTCCCACCCTAGTGATCCATCTGTGTTGTTACTTCCTAGTCGAAGATAATGCCTTTTCTTTTCTAAGCCACTGCCAGCTGTCACTTTGGCTGTGACATTTTGACATTACCATCTCTGAGCCAATTAAGCTCTGAGGCTGCTCGCCTGATTGTCTTAACATTTGCAAGCAGAAGCATGGTCTGCCCAGACCTTCTTGCCTGGGACTTCCCGAGGTGCCAGCTGCTCTCTGAAGGTCTCCTTGGAGAAAATCCTGCCAGGGCTGCTGGGGCCACTCGGAGCAGAGCAGATTCTTCTTGTTGCACAGAGAACAGACATCTCAGAGTTCCAGGTGGAACAGGCATCTCCTTCAGGAGTTGGCAGGTCCTTGCTCTGAACAAAGAACAGATTTCGCATTGAAGTCACAGGAGAAAGCAGCTCTGCCTGTTCAGATCCCAAAGCTGTGTTTGCTTGAGCTGTCCAAATGTTTGTCCCTGCAGCAATGGGACCAAAGCAAGACTCGATGCCCAGCTGTTCAGAGTTTTCCTTTTCAATTTTTAATTTGTTTTCCTTGACGCATACTCAAGAGACTGGCCTCCACGTCTGGGCTTCCTTCTTACCTGTCTAATGGTCACAAGGAAAATCTCAAAGCTGGGACACTGGGGGTAAGGCCCAGCTGGGGAAGGATTGACCAAGACAGCCTCAGACTATCTGTAGGATCTCTCCGACAAGCACACCATTTACTCAGTAAGTGCTTATTTCTCACCTGTACCTGGCACTGTTCCAGGCACTGGGCATACAGCAGGGAGTGACAGAGATCCAGGGTGGGAATGATCTATATTGATAAAGTAGATATAAAGTCATGGAGCTCCATTTAAAAAGTAACAAATGATAATTGCCCATCACCACTGGTTTTTACAGTTAACACCTGGAGTGTCAGCATCAAAATGATAACCATTCCTTGACCCCACGCTGTAGGTCTTTGTCTGGTCTCACCCCGGCACTCAGGCTCAGCTGCACAGAAACAGCAAGACTGGACAGAGCATGTGGCCAAGGGATTCTACAGCAAGGGTTACTGCTTCCTTTAACTTTTTTTTTAATTAAGAAATATTTATTTTCTGATTATAAAAATAGTACATGTATGCTTTTTTTTTTTCCTGAAAATTTGGAGTGTACTGGAAGAATTGCTGATACATTCCACTTTGGGATTTAGCATTGGCCCACACTGAGGGAAATTTCAGTACGGTAGTAAATGTCAGGACATCTCCCAGCTGTTTGGGCGTTGTTGAGGACTTTGTTCATTACGTCTTATGTTATCTGCTTTATGCACAGCCTCATGCATAAATAGCTTTTTGCACCAGAGATTGCTGTGGTCCTCCTGAGAACATCCAGTGATCACTATGAATTGGAAAAAGGATGATGTCTCCCTTTGTGTGGTGGCTACTTGGTGCCAAGTTTGTGGCCCATGGAAAATATGGAGCATCTTGGGTTTGCAGTCTGTGTAAGAGGGTACTTCAATAAAGTTCATGGAAAGCACAAATCTCTCCATGAACTTTTTGAAGTATTCTCATGTTCACATTCCCTCCCTCCTGTCCTCATCTCTTGTCTCATTTACCCTTTGCCCTGATTTCTTTACTCTCCTGTTTGAAACTTACATGTATGTGGTTCCATGCTGCATACATTTTTGTAAGCCAAATTAAATCCTAAGAATAAGGTGATATTTAAACAAAGAGGGCAAGAAACACATGCAATAGGATTTTCTATAGTTTGGCTGTACTTTACAGAATCATAAGCCAAAAATCAGTAGAGATAGCCTAGGTCAGGGTTGGTAAGTTTTTCTATAAAAGGCCAGATGGTAAATATTTTAGGCGTTGTGACTACTAAACTCTGCCATTGTAGATTGAAAGCAGCCATAAACAGCCACAGTGTGACAGTGTTTGAGCAAAACAAAACTTTATTTGCAGAAACAGGTGGTGGACTGGATTTGTTTCACAAGTCATAGTTTGCAGACTCTCGGTCTAGTTCATCTCCTTTTATTATAGATAAAGAAATTGAAAGAGGGCTCTGGGAGGAAAGAGATTTTCTAAAATCATATAGTACCAGAGTGATAGTTCCAGAGAACCCGTTTGTAAAGGAGAAAGTTACAGACACGCAAAGACACCCAGGGATAAATGCAGTCACATACACACATACACACTGTCTGCATCATCACCTAGTTTCTGAATATTCATGTTCATTTCCATGTTGATCTCAGAGCGACTGTCTTGCTAGAAAAAGTACGTCTTGTGGCCAAGGACAGCCTCACCTGAAGGTGTGAGCATTGTCGGCACTGCCTGGACTCTCAAACCCGAGACAGATTTAGTGTTTTGTGCTTCTCTTCAAAGACTGGTCTTGCCAATATAGCTACCAACTCCTTGAGCAAAGATAGAGCCCTTACAATCACTCTTTTTAGTTACTTTCCCCATATTCCTGTGCGACTATATTTGAATATTGCTCCAGGAAACTTACACACCTAATTCCATGAACTGAAAACATATGCTACTTGGTTTAACATCTAGAGGATAATTTATTGACATAGGGAGTAAGAAAACCCCAGTCTCTTTCTTTATCTTCCTAAATATGTCACATGTGTGGCATTTTACATCAACATCACATACATAGCCTGGACCAATTTAACATTATCTCCAAGGGCCCAAAAGAAAATATGTACCAAATACACCTTTCAAGTAAAAATAATCCTATTGGTTTAATAGATTTAAATAGATATGTATTCACTGCTGTGTGGTTTGCAGATGAAATTGGACCGTTTGAACCAAATGGGGGTGCACATGGGCATACACTTAATCAAATATGTAACATTCATTGCATTTACTTCTCCCATTAGGTCGCTCCTGGTTCTGGTGACATTTCTCATCAGCATCCTTGACTTTTCTTTTTCTGTGGTGTCTGGTGGCAAATTCACACACAGCTCACATCTCTCTCTCTCTCTCTCTCTCTCTCTCTCTCTCTCTCTCTCTTTCTCTCATCTATGCCTCCCACCTTTTTTATATTTTAGGCAAACATACATAAAATTCTTATATCATCTGCAAACGCCTTATGTAGCAGAAGACCAGGGGTTTCACAGGACTATATTTTCAGTAAGAATGCCCCCATAGTGAACAGGTATATCCTGCTCTCTCTCATTAAAATTGAGGTTTTATTTGAATTGTTTTAGCACCCCTAGGGGAGGCTTCAGTTTAAAGAAACCACTTGGTAATTCCTCTCCAGGACTTAATAATAGCTCTTCATTGTATCCTATGAATAGACAACAGAATTTATATTTTGATATCAGTCAAAGGCTTTATATTATTAAACATGAAATTTTGTCTTTATGTGATGGAAGATGCACTAGTTTTATACTAGATTTGTGATTTGTGACCCAACGTTATTTACCCAGATGGGAAAACATGAGTCAGAGAAGTCACTGAATTCAGCAGCCTCCCTGGTGGGCAGGTACTGAGATGTCCACCACTGGCAGTGTTCAAAGAAAGGCAGGATCGCATTTGGTGGCGCTATTGCTGACAGTTGGTTAGACTTCATCCTCATTGCTTTAATCAGGCTCCACACAACACTAGAGCCAGGAGATGCTCCAGGGTAAAAATGGCTTCCTGGGAAGTTGGACAGACTTCATTTCTCATCCTCTCCTCGAGATTGCCCGTGAGTATCAGCATATAAATGCTTGCAGAAGTCCTGCAGTAAGAAAGTGGAAAGACTTTGTTTTGCCCAGCATTTCCCATTCTCATTGTGCCATGGAACCCTTTCCCCATGAGACACTTGTGGGCTTCACAAAGCACCCACTTTGGGAAACATTTAACCAGCCCAGGGATCAGCTACTTGTAGCTCTTGGGCCAATCTGGTTTGCTGTCTCTTTTGTATGGCTCATGAGCTAAGGATGGCTTTTACATTTTTTAATCTTTATTTTTTAAATCAAAAGACTATTTTGTGACATGCGAAAATTATATGAAATTCAAATTTCAGTGACCATACACCAAGTCTTATTGGAACACAGCCATGCTCACTCATTTACATATTGTCTGTGGCTGCTTCGGTAACATGCTACAACGGCAGAGTTGAGGAGTATCCACAGAGTCCAAAACACCCACCAGCCTGAAATAATGACTGTCTGGCCGATACAGAAAAAGTTTGCCACCCCCTCTATGACCATCCATATCCCTTAGTGGCTGATGGGACTTGCTCCACAGGTTACCCATGGCATAAGGTAAAATAGTAGGATGTGACACTATCCCCTCCTCATAGGGACATACCCGCATTTACTTGCATAAGATCGACTGAATCCTGCAGTAGATAAGGGGAGATAGATGCCAGAATGGGCCCCGAAGTTCCACAGCAGGTTCCCAGCTGGGATCAGCTACGGATTTTCATTTCCAAAGGTCGGGGGAACATGTCTGAGAATTTTGTAGTGGGCTCACTCCCTAAGTCTCCTCATACACCTGCCTGCCTCTCCTGCAGTACCTGCCTCCAGTCCCCACCTGGCAGCTCTCTCTGATACTCTATCTAGTTCCTACCACTGAGGGGACCCCTGTTCAGGCCTGCAGGCTGGACACCTCTGTCTCTTGCTGGCTGCTGGTCCGCAAGGCTGGTCTGCAGGCCACGCGCTCTGTGAGCCAAGCTCTCCAGTGTGTTCTGTAAAGAGCAGCTGTTAATTTTACTAGCTGGTGTGTTGGCTCCTCTGACCTCCCCAGGGCTGCTGTGAAAATGGAGAGTTTCAGAAATCAATCCTCAGATAGCGCTGGAGAGAGGAAGAGCCTCCTGGCCCAGGAGCAGCTTCGTCTTAGCCATTCGTCTCTGGCTCCCAGGTCCTCTGCTGGCAAGGGCTGATGCTCCTGTGGCCTCTCTCCTCTGGAGTCTCTAGGTGTGGGTGGGTGCCTGCTTTGTCCTTCCATCTAATCTGTCCACCCATTCATCTATATCCATTTATTCATCGATCCAACCCACTTACATTTATTGGTGTTTCCCAGCACTCAGAACTGAATGTAGCACTGAATGTAACAGTTGGTGGGGTGCCTAATAAATAACACAGAGCACTTCCAGCATCTGTGCAGTCAGCAGACCAGGCTGGCCTTCCTCTGCAAACCTACCTTTGCCTCTGTCCCCTCTGTCTCCGTCTCTTTGCTGGTGGCTGGCAGGTAGGAGCCTTGCTCCTTTGTCAATCCAGTGTGATCTGAACTAGAGCTCACACTCTCTTTTCATCTCCATCTGGCTCCTTGTGTCTCTTTCTCACTTGCTTGGAACCAACAAGGAAGATAAGGTAGAGCCCTTAGCACCCCCAAAACTCCAGCTCCTGCTTTTCCTCTCCCTGGGACATGCATCCTTGGGAAGGAGCTGCTGTGGCCCTTAGAACTGGAGGGCTGTGGTGTGGGGTGCAGCCGGGTGCAGAGGGAACCCACCTCTGCAGTCAGACTGCTGGAGTCTAGCTCTCGTCTCTCTAGGGCTTTACCCTGGGCTAGTGGCTTCATCTTTTGGTGCCTTAGTTTCCTCATCTGCAAAATGTGGATAATAATGGTCCCTGCCTCTTAATGTTGGGGTGAGGATTTAATGAGTCAGTGCATGTAAAATGTTTAGAATAGTGCCTACAACATGGTTAGTGCCTAATAAGCGTTGGTTATTATTACTTTTATTATTGTCTGTGTGAGCTCTGTCACTATGCCATGTAGGAAATGGGCCATATGGGGACACTCAGAGGCAGGGAGTGAAGAATAAATCCTTTCCGGGGGTAGAGAAAGAGCAGCCTGGAGACCTTAGCAAGCCCAGACATACTCACAGTGTGCTGAGGAGCCTTGGCCATGGCCATTTGAAAGGCTCTGGATGTGTCCCAGGCAGGCCCTGGTTTGGGTCTAGCCAGTTGATGATGTTTGCTTCAGGCACACACTTAATTCAGGCCCTTCTACGCTCTGTCCTTTCTGCAGCTGGTTTACACCAGCCTGACTCACCATTGTCAAATTGGCCAGGAAATTCTCACTTCATTTAGCCTCCCCCAGCTGGCTGGGGGCTGGAGTGCAGGCTGGGCCCTCCGTGGAGCTGTACATTGTGGGTGTTTGTGTCACAGGAAATGCTTTGGCAGGATGACAGATGAGTCCTGTGGAAAGAGGGTCAAGTGTGCTCACTGTGGTCCCCATGTCCTCCCTGTCCTCCCTGGATGTGGGGCGAGGCTGACAAGGCGGAGACAGGCTGGTTTCAGAGGGTATGTCAGCACCAGTATGTGGGGAGGTGCGTTTAACATCCGTTTTGGCAGGTAGCAACCACAGATCGTCAAAAGGATGTGGTGAAGTGTGCTGCGTCACCAGCAGACCGACACAGACTCTACTGTACACGCGAGGCGTCTCCTCTGAGCTGGTCATCCGTCCCTTCATCCATCCTCTCACACATTCCTGGAGCACATTCAAGGGGCCAGATGCTCTTCAAGGCACTGGGCACGTGTTGGTTCTTCCAGCAAAATCTGCAAAGTGAAATCATACAAAGTGCTGAAAGTGAAAATGTTACGCTTATATTTGTTAGAACGCTTTTGGGTGTCAAGGTTTGTGAAGTAGAGTTTGGTGATAACTCAGAGTCTGTGACCCATCCATCTGTCCCTTGGGCAGGCATGGGAGTTCAGCTCTCCTAATCCCAATCTCATATACTGTGCATTTCTGCTGCTGGGTCCCAGGGACCTGAGCAAATATGTTTATGTGACTAATGGTAACTTTCCTTCCTTCCTTCCTTCCTTCCTTCCTTCCTTCCTTCCTTCCTTCCTTCCTTCCT
>NW_007727282.1:144550-146547 GCF_000696425.1 Galeopterus variegatus | reverse complement strand
CCAGACTGTTTTAGCAAAGAGGCTGAATTTTGACCTTTTCCCCACTTCCCTTTTTAATCATCCCCTGTTGAAGTGACTGTCCTAAGGGAAACATGGAACAGCTCATTGAAAAGGAGAGAGGAAGAAAAGACCCTTTCCCCAAACCACCTTACTTCAAATTCATTCTTCGCTTACACTAAAAATAGCTTGAGACAGAGCCCTAATCAAAAAGGTGGCGTTTCAGGGATCAGAAGCTGCCAGCTCCCTGTCTGCAGCATAAGCCTGGTAAGTTTGTTAGCCTCTGAATCCCGACTTGGCCAGGAAGGTGTGGAGCTTGGAAGCCCACTGGGAGGGGTCCAGACCATTCCCTTTGTAGAGCAAGGGCCTCGTTATGACTGCATTGGTTGGAGACTCTGTCCAGAGCTAATTATATCATCTGGGCACTCCCAGAGCCGTCTGCCTGGGCTTATGCCTCAGGGAGGGAAAATAACTTCCTGCGAGGGAAAGGCGTTGTTTTCAGGAACTGCTTCATCCTGTAGGCCCCTGCATGGGCTCCTCAGGGAGCTGCTGGGAGGTTATTGTCCCCCTCTGAGCTGGGAGGGGGCAACTTGCTTTCCTGGCCATCGCAGATGTCTCCAGGAAGAAAGCTCAGATCACCTAGTTCATGCTGAGTGTCTCTCTGGGCCTTGGGGCTTGGTGACAGTGTTTGAGATCAATTCAGTATATGAGAAGAGAGAGGAGAGATGAGAGTCACTTTCTTTTATCTGAGGAACTGAGGTCAACAGAATACTGGATTCTAATCCTGGCTCTGCCATAACTTTTCTGAGTGGCCTTGGACAGGTCAATTCCCTCTTGGAAGGCCTTGGTGTCTCCATGGCTAAAATCAGGGGGTAGCAGCAGTTTGTCAGTAGTTGGTCCCTTGCAGCCCAAAATACCTCTGCCTTTTCTCACTCCCTTTTCTGCCCTTCATCAGCCAAGGCAGCAAGGGTTCACCTNCCCTCCCCCACACTCCTTTCTTCCTTCCCAGTAAAAGCTGGCGCCCCCTGGAGGCTTTGTAGGAAATGGAATGTCTGTATTTGGAGCTCACCACATTGGGCTGGGAGAATTTTCTCACTCAGCTTCCCCGCCAAGGTCTTCAGAGGATGCTGATGGTTTAGTAGTCCCTCTTATTCAGAAATGTATCCTGGTGGACTGGGACTCTGCTTACAGCCTTCGTTTCAGCTGCGAGAAAGTTTGTTTAGCCAGGAGACTCAAAAATAGAGATGCCGATGATGACAAAGTTGTCAGCTTGGTTGCTGCTGGAGAATACATGCTTTGAAAGCCACACTCAGGACCACACGCAAGCTGATGCTTCCAAGTTTAGTGTACGGGGCTATGTTTAGGAGGAGGCAGACTGACTCGTGCCTACAGGCCCCAAACATCCCAATTTGGTGCACTAGAAGCCTCATTTTTAGGGTCTAGGTCCAAAGTGAGGCTTTTTCCAGAAAAACAACTACTTCAGGGGAAATGACAACAGAAAGTGATCATTTGCCCTAAAAATTTGATTGTAAAAAAATGTTCTGTCCCGTTTGAGTATGTATGAACTAGGACATGACAGTTGCTTTTCTGTCTTTCTTAAGGAATTAGGGCACTTGAAATCTCAATTAAGTGCACCCAAGCCTCTTAGGCACCAGGGTTATCTTTTTGCTCATCCAGTTAATTTTAGTTCATAAAATTGGTCTTGTGCTAACATAGAAGATGTGATGAAGGGGGAGGCCAGGGTCCCCTGTGAGTGGAACCTGGTTCCCAGGTCACAAGCCCGCAAGGGCACAGGTCTTTTTCTGGGGCATCCAAGACCTGGGCAAGCAGACCTCTGGGCAAGCAGACCTCTGGACCTTCCTTGTTTGTTGGAGGTGGTTAATCCAGAAAGTAAATGAACTGGGCACATTCACACTGGCTCCTCCACAAGCACAGAAAGCCCAGGATCTGGCAGATTAATTAAAAGGATTGAGAAACCATCACCTTCCTAGAACTGTTCC
>NW_007727282.1:141793-143015 GCF_000696425.1 Galeopterus variegatus | reverse complement strand
TGAGTGGCCTTGGACAGGTCAATTCCCTCTTGGAAGGCCTTGGTGTCTCCATGGCTAAAATCAGGGGGTAGCAGCAGTTTGTCAGTAGTTGGTCCCTTGCAGCCCAAAATACCTCTGCCTTTTCTCACTCCCTTTTCTGCCCTTCATCAGCCAAGGCAGCAAGGGTTCACCTGAGACCTGTTGTGCACCTGGCACTGTGCTAGGCACCAGGAGAGCTGCAAAAGGAGGAAGAATTGCCTTTTTCTTAGCTGCCAGAGTAATGGGAGAGAAGCAGGATAAATCAAGGGGCATCTCTGCATGGCCCTCCCCTGGTTTTGCGTTCCATTTAAAATAAAATCTAAAACCCTTTTCCTGGCTTGCAAGGTTCTGTGAGGTATGACCCTGCCTCTGACTCACCTCCTGATTCTTTTCCTTCCTGACTCCTTTCTAGGTAGATCTCATTGCAGAGATGAAGAAACGTCTAGAGGGGCTGTGGCCATGGACTTGGGTGGGAAGAAGGATGCCTTGGGAAGAGGGGCCATATCTTAAAGGACCAGTTCCTCCCCAGAGGAGTTGTCTTCTTTTAAACAAAGTTTAAACAAAGTTTATGGAGTTCCCCCTTGTGCCACCTTCAAATGGTCAGAAACCTCTGAGGGGATCGTGTTCCAACTTGGTATCAAACATGGTAACCCTGGTAGCCCCCAAACTGACTTGAAGAGCCTCCTTTCTGATTGAGCGGCTTCTGCTTGAGGAGACCCTGGGGGAGATATGGCCTCTGTCCTTGGCTCTTTGTGTTGTTTTGACCAAACTGCTGCTGAAGTAAGTCATGTTCCTAAAAGCCTATTCCTCTTCTGGAGGCAGAAGCAGCTCCATCTCTCAGTGTCTGTAAACATTTTGTAAAAGGCACATTTAGTTAAAATAATGACTGCCAGAGGTAGCTGGGAGGGGCTGAGGACTGAGGAAATGTTACTGTGGCCAAAGTAATTTTTTATTTCTGGAGCAAGGTAGTGGACTCAGGAGGCTGTCAGGAGCTGCCAGTCTAACCCCCAAATTTACAGGGAGGGTGCCGAACAATGTGGGTCATCAGTAGATGTGACATGGCAGAAATTCCCCAAATGACGATTCATTTTAGGTTAACTTCCCAGATGAACTTAAGAAACAATCGCAACAGGCCCTCAGTGGGATGACTATTTCAAGTGTTTCCAATTTAATTAACACGATTTAAGCAAAGACAGTTTATATC
>NW_007727282.1:139363-140937 GCF_000696425.1 Galeopterus variegatus | reverse complement strand
ATTCCTCCTCCCCGTCCGAGGTGGAGAGATCTAAAGAGAGAGAAAGAAA
Source organism: Galeopterus variegatus (assembly GCF_000696425.1). Taxonomy (NCBI): domain Eukaryota; kingdom Metazoa; phylum Chordata; class Mammalia; order Dermoptera; family Cynocephalidae; genus Galeopterus; species Galeopterus variegatus. The sequence goes on along the minus strand of NW_007727282.1, from coordinate 140,888 downwards.
GAAATAAAGAACCAGTTTCTCTTTCATTGAGCTGTTTTTCCTTAGTGGCCTCTAGTGCTAATTATTTCTGCTGTAGATTTTATCAGACTTCGAATCCCAATCCTTTTGCCATAGGTGGTATATATTAGAGATGGAAAATGACATGAAAAACAATCCGCTTTCCTTAAAGATAATTTTGTGTACATTAAACAGATACATTAAGCCATTTACAAGAGAGCTGTTTGTTCTCAGGAATCTGGAGGAGATCTGAATTTCTAATTCTGGGATCTTTAATAATTTTCAAAAGAACTGAGGATAATAATTAAATGTCTTTGAACTTCCTCAGGCTGTCTTCTATCCTATGTTCTCAAAGCATTTGAAGAATAGGATTCTCTACATTGATGAAATCCTTAAGGGGACAGAGGGGACATCGGCCCCAGGAGGAATATTTTAGTAGAAAGGGGAAACCTAGGGGAAAGAGACTCAAGAAGAAAACATGAGGGTGCTTGCAGAGCTCAGACATGGAGTTGAGGTAAGAACCTTCATACCAGTTTTTATTTTGCCACCTTGGCTGCTCAGACTTGGAAAGAAGAGAAAGAGAAAGAGACATCAGAGGTAGAACTTAGTTAAGGGTGTCTGTAATGAGATTGCACGTGACATGCAACGTTTCCTAGCTCTAGTGTTTAAGGATTAGAAGACTTCTAGTCCAGGGATGGTGAACAAGTGTTGTCTCCTGGGTTTCCTTCTGTGCTGGTTACACAGAATGCTTTGCAAAGATTCAAGACTCAGCAACAAAGAGTCATGGTCGCTCTGCTGTGAAGAAGCTGTGGTTGATTAGTGATGTCTGCCATGGGTGATGGCATGGACGGTGATGGCATGGACGGTGATGGTACTAGTGCCACTTATGCCTTGGCTCTCTGTTCTAGATCACGTACCCTAACGTTTACTTTATGCATGGTTAATGCAGGGCTTGTCCAAGGTCACAGGGTCAGTTCTAGGTGGCGTACGGACTAGAACCCATGACTCCTGACTCTGTCTAGTATTTGATATCCCAACTCCGTAGGTTAGACCTCAGAGGAACAGCCAAGTTGCCAGCTTCATGGACGAGCCTTCTTTTTCTTTCTGTCTTTTTCTTCATATTGCAGCCTGACTTCAGACTTTCTCCATCTGGAGACTTTCTTTAGTGTTTGGAGAAGCAGAGGGGGTGGATTTCAGAGCACAGAGATCCTACAGACAGGTGGAAAAGCAAGCCCAATTTTCTCGTTTGTTGCATGTGTTGAGTCCCCTCTCAGAGCTCTCTCAGTACACAGCCCCTGCCCATCATCACAGCTCTCCCACTGCAAAGCTTTCCTCTCCGCCCACTCCTGGGGTCCCATTCCCCATTCTCTGTTGGCTTTCCCTGCCCCCAACTCTCCCAGCACTGGAAAAAGCTTTCAGTGGGGGTCGATGTGTCATCATTTCCTCCCATCACAGCTTCACCTCCTCTTTCCTCCTGTTTTCTCTCTTAATGTTCTCTCTCTTCAGCTATTCATGCTCACACCTTAAT
>NW_007727282.1:107413-139155 GCF_000696425.1 Galeopterus variegatus | reverse complement strand
CAGTACACAGCCCCTGCCCATCATCACAGCTCTCCCACTGCAAAGCTTTCCTCTCCGCCCACTCCTGGGGTCCCATTCCCCATTCTCTGTTGGCTTTCCCTGCCCCCAACTCTCCCAGCACTGGAAAAAGCTTTCAGTGGGGGTTGATGTGTCATCATTTCCTCCCATCACAGCTTCACCTCCTATTTCCTCCTGTTTTCTCTCTTAATGTTCTCTCTCTTCAGCTATTCATGCTCACACCTTAATGGCTGTGCTTACAAAGATAAATACATTTTGCCTCTGACCAAAAGCAGTTTTCCCCTGACTTAAATTTAAAAATCTGCTAGAGTTGCATGGTGGGAGCAGGGACAGAGTCCTCAGTTTCGTTCTGGGAATTATAAAACTTGGCTAAGAGTTTATCATCTCTATCAAGATGAAAATGGGATTCCAAGGCTTCACATATGAAAGATAAATAACAAGGAAAACTCCAGCTTTAGTCAAAGCCACTACTGGTTTCATGAGTCTACGTATTGTTCCTGCACCCTGGCACCTAGTTCATTGTGATGTCAGACAGAGTCTTCTCCAGGAATTTATGCAAAACTGGGGTTGGATAGAGGATTTCAGACAACTGGTAGAGCTTGGAAGAAGGCTGACGAATCATACCCTTGAGCCATACATCACTCCAAAGCTCCTCATCCGTTCCTTGGTTCTTGCTCCCTGCTTGCCAACATAATGGGAATTGGCATAGAAACCCCATTAGCTATCAGACCCAGGCTGGGTTTGGATTCCAGGGCATTGTGATTTACAGGGCATTATAACAAACAGGACTGCAGTTCCAGGTACCAGACGATCATTCACATTGGTGTGCAGGGTTCTTCGTCAGGACTGAGTTTGCCATTTTGGCTTCAGTAACCAGCTGCATGCACTGGGAAAGACTCAGCCTATGTTTCCATGGCTGCTCAAGAGAATCCCATGTTTCACCTTCTCTAAAAACCAGTGCTGCAGGGAACCCACATGCCACTCTGGATGGCCAGGAATGTGCCCCCGGGAACTTGTTTCCGATGGGAATGATTGGATGGGAAACTGATGTAGACATCTTACATCCTAGCAGTAGCCAAATCCTGTGGATTTTCCCTCAGTGCTCCTTTTTGCATCGCCCTGGCTTAAGCCCTGTGACCTCTTCCTTCCCTACTTATAAAATCTTCTGTGTCACTCTCCTTGTTTGTCCAGCTTCTCTCTTCAGCCCATCTTGCATACCCTTGCCAGATGAATTTTCCCCAAAGCCAGCTTTGCTTCAGTGGCTTCCCGTGGACTAAAGCCCAGACGTCGTATGTGGATGGATGATCAGGGCTCTCCATCATCTGGCCCCACTTTCTTTCCAACTAGTCCTCCCCCTTTTCTCCTTCATGCACTCTGTGTGTTCAAATCCAACCTCATCTTTAAGATGCCGGGCACAGTCTTCCCCTCTGCTAAAGTCCACCAGCCTTGTATACTGTTTACATATACTCGTGCACATGACTTATCCACCTTAAAGGCAGCACAGCTGAGTGGTTAAGACAGACTGTAGAGCCAGATGGGCTGACTTTGACCTTTTCTCTGCCATGTACTAGTGTGACCTTGGGCCAGTGATAGAGGACAGTAATAGTATCTACCTTGCAGGGTTATTATGAAGATTAAATGGCCTAATGGTCATAAAGTACTTAGAACAGTAGCTGGCACAGACTAAGTATTGTATAAATTATTTGTTAATCAAATACAATAAAATGTAGGTTCCTTGAGAATAGGAAACATGTATTTTAATTTTATAATCCCCTTGTCCTGTACTGCACTGAAATATACTAAACCAGATTGCTGTGTAATGAGATTTTTAAAAAAGAGAGAGGAAATACATGAAAGCATGTTGTCATCTCTTTATTCAACTGATATTACTGAGTATTTGGAAGTACCAGGCTCTTTGCTAGGTAGTTATTGATAACCAAAATGGAATGAGATGTGGTCTTGACACTCAATGTAAGTCAATGTCTAAATAAGTTGAATATAACTGTATAGAAGACAAATGACAAACATTTTGTTCTCATCCCCATGTTACAGATGGGAAAACCAAGGCACAGAGTGTTTAATTAACTTAGGTAAGATCATACATCCAGTAAGCATTAGAGCTGGCATTTAAACCTGGGGTCTTTGACTCAATGGCCCAGGCTCTGTCAAGAATTTCAATTCTCATTCAAGAATGAGTGAATGAATGAGCGTGTGGAGGAGTGAATTGGGAAATGCCAAACACGTGTGGCTCTAGGAAGAGCACAAACCAGGGACTTGCCATAGAGGATGAGTTTTAAGTCAGGCTGGGCAGGCAGCAAACCCTGATGCCATAAGCATTTGTCCAGTCTAGCGCTTACTGTGGTGGGTGGATGGGCCAGTTTCATCGCCTCCCTTTTTGGGGACCTCCTCGTCCCTACTGTCATACTTTGATGCCCTCTATCCATTTCCCTCTGTGGTAATGAAAGTTTTATTTTCTTCCTTTTTGGATAATCCCCAGGATTACCAAAAGGTGGATGTGATCCCTACTGTCATACTTTGATGCCCTCTATCCATTTCCCTCTGTGGCAATGAAAGTTTTATTTTCTTCCTTTTTGGATAATCCCCAGGATTACCAAAAGGTGGATGTGACGGTGGATGGAAAAGGCACGTAACCATTTCCTCTTTGCTCTCCCTTCATCGTAATGGGCCCATTTGGAAGGTTTCCTTAGGTACAGTGACAATGCCTCTCCACTGAGCTTCATCAGCTGCTGAATGATCAGGGCGCCAGGGAAAAGTCTGGAGGGAGGCTGGCTGATTTCCATGGCAACCACTGCTTGCCTCGACTCCACGTACATGCTTCCCTCTTTCCACATGGGTGTGTGTTCGTTTATTAGCGGCCCAATCCGGGAGTGCCTTTGTGGCGACGTAGGTGCCGTCTCTGCCTCCTCAGTTTGGAGATTGACCCGCAGCTGGTGGCAGAGGCACAAGATTTGCTCTACCAGGAAAAGCCCTCCTTGGGGCTGCAGATCTTGTGTTGTCTGTCACATGGTGACAGCGATCTCTGGAGGGTTAGAGATGCAGATCTAGAACCACTGGCGTCAGATACCATCTAGGGTCCTGCAGCGAATCACAGACCTTTCATAAACCTTCTGTGTGTTTCTCTCCCTGAGGATGCCCTTGAGTCGGCTGAGCATGGTTGGGCCTGAGAAAGAAACTAGACCTGGGCCCTCCAACATAGGCGGCTGTTGAGCATGTGAACATGGCACATGCTGTAAGTGGGAAACTTAATACAGAAAGAAGACTAAAATATCTTACTCAGAATTTTCATATTAATTACATCTTGATATTATTTTGTATAGATTAGGTTAAATAAACTATATTATTAAAATTAACTTTCCTTTTTTCTTTTTAGTTTTCAAAAATGTGCCTCCAAGATGGTTAGGGGTGATGGTTGCACAACATTGTGAATATACTCAACACTGCTGAATTGTGCACTTAAAGATGATTAAAGTGGTAAATTTTATGTTATGTGTATTTTACTATAATAAAAAGAAAGCAAAAAATAAATGTTCAGTGGGAAGGGAACCATCTCTTCAGGCCTCTTTCTTAGGCATGTCGACCACATTCCCTCACTCGCCTCCGCGTTTATCTCATGGACAGGACTGAGTCACATGCTTGGTCCTAAACCAACTGCTGGCAAAGGAATGAGGCCACCATGGCTGACAGGTGTGTCTGAGACTGGGGCCAGGGTCTCTTTCGGTGAGTTACCTGCATCTCTGAGCAAAATCAGGGTTCTATGAACAAGGCAGGGAGGGAGAAAGGGCTATTAGGGAAGCAGCCAACACTATAACCTTAAAGGATAACATATACAAGAAAATTAATGTATGTAAGCTACAGGTGAAAGCAATTGGAAAACACCCTTCTTTCACTTGGAATATTATTTGTCTTTAAATCTGTCTATAATTGTGAATCAATCAGTTAATTGTCAAAATAGTATGCCTTCTGGAAAATGTAAAATTACATACGTGGCTTGTATTATATTTCTTTTGGGTGGCACTGCTCTGTAGCATTAGTGGTTAAACACAGGGAGGGGGTTTTCACCCCACTTACAAACTCTGTGACCTTGTACAAGCTGTTTACTGTGCCTCAGTAGCTTCATCTGTAAAATGGGAATACCAGGAACACCTGCTTCGTAGGCTTATTACTTACTACCTGGAAGCACTTAGAAAAATGTGCTGAAGTCTAGCACATAGTAAGAACCTAACAAAGGTCAGCTCTCCTCAGGGACTGCATGGGACCAGTGGCTGTTCTTGGAGCCTCTAGACCCTCCCGAACCCACACACATTATAGCTCCTCGGGCAGGCTGAACACTGACCTGCGATGCAGAGGAATCACCCCAAAGGGAGCTTTTAATCAGCTGTGGCTGACGAGTGCTTGATGCACGGTTTTCTTCTCTGGATGGTCCCAAGATGACTTTTCCTAGATGAAGGGCCTCCTTCTGAGCCTTGTATTAGCTTCATGGAAAATAAAAGAAGGGGAGAAAAATGTTTCTAAGCCATTAACTGAAGAAAATAAAATAACATGTGAATTCGTGATTGCCCTTACAATTATTTTCAGCCAGATGCATATGTGGAAGATTTTGTAGGAACTCCATGGAGTGTGAGGGTGTTTTTTATGTCCTTGAACCCTACACCCGCAATCATTGAATCTTGACAAACTATAGCATCAGTTCAAATTGCCAGCTATTGCTTAGAGAAATAGAATTTCACTGCTAGAAGTTAGTAATGGAGAGACCTGTCATGACACCTTATTGCAGAGAAGGACTCTGAGGCTTGGAGGGACCAGGTGCTGTGCCCATGTTTACACAGCAAAGCGTAACTCTCAATTATTTTTATAAATTTCCTCTTATTTTTAAATTACTCGCATTCCGTGCGCATCTCTATCTTTCATTTCCTTATAACGCTGATAATTCTCTAATATACTATACACTTTGCTTATTTATTTTATTTGTCATCTACCTTCCCCTGCTCCACTAGAATCCAAACTAGCTCTGTAAAAGCAGGGATTTCTTTCTGTTTGGGTCACTGCTGTATCGGTAGCCTCTAGTTCCTGGACTACAGTAGGTGCTGAATGAATTAATCTGCTGAATGAATGGGTGGGAGCCTAAATGGGTGTCATAGATCTATCTTGGTGGAAGTGACTTCTCCTTTGGTCATCTAATCCAGAGACCCTTGGGGAGAAATAGAAAGCCATTTCCACCCCAAATGGAGCTCTAAGGTCAGAGAGGCGCAGAGTTGCCCAGGGCTAAGCTCTAAATATTGACTTTCTAAGAAAGAGGTTGTAAGTTTTGGGACTTTGTGCTTTCTCTTTTGAAGCAAATTTTATTTCACCATGTCCACTAAGCTGCTTGAAAAAAATGGCAGACGGGGTGGACGCTTGGCACATCGTTTCCTCAAAACTGAAGGCGTCTGTCCTATGAGGCACCAGCAGGGATTTACTTTTACTAGGTCAGGGAGAGGAGCAGGTGCTGCAAATGAGGAACGCTGAGAGCACAGCTGCGGAGGCAGACAGGATCCTTCATTCTGCAGACATTTATCTGAGCACCTACTACATTCTGGGCTCTGAGCTGGATGTGGGTCTACAGCTTGCTTATGGGTGCATTTGAGGGAATAAGGGTCCATGACTAGGGTGCCGAGGGAGAGAAGGATTAGCATTTCCTGCCAGGTTTCTGAAATGTGTCTTAATTCCTTGGTAAGGAAGACTGAGCAAGAACGTAATGCAAGACGAAAGAGTCTCTTCAAAGGAGCCAGGCTAGAGGCACTAGATTACAGGATTCCTTCGTGAGGGAAACGAAGCAGAAGTGATTTGGTGGTTGTACCATGGGCTGAACGAAGACCTGAAATGGGGAAAATGTTTCTCAAAATTAGAGTCCTAAAGAATGCTCATGGGGAGGGGGACCCACTGAGCTGGAGGGCCCAGTGTGGAGACCCAAGGACAGGAATGAGATGTAGCATGGAAGCGTTTGGTAGAAATTGAAGCATGTTCTTCATGTTGATAACCGGCATGAGAAGAGGGTGACACTGTGTATGATGGCTTTAATGACAATGTAAAATTTCCAAATTATTTTTATTTTGTCTATTATACACACACGCATTCTTCTCCTTTCCCCTGAAGTGTGACTGTAACCCCGGCTAATAACAAATGGTGATATTTATTGAGGATTTGCTAAGTGCCACATGCAATGCCAAGTGCTTTCCTTATGTTCTCTCTCTAATCCTCCCATCCCGGCCATGAGCATAGAAGCATATTCATCCCCATTCAGTGGAGCCTATAAGAAATCGTGGCCCAGGGAGGCTTGCTAACTGGCCTTAGTAAGGGGTAATCCTCGTGAAAATGCTGACCCAAGTAGACACCAAATGTCTGATATTGAAAAATAACAGAGCGTGGCGATATAGGGCGAGGATGGGGAACTGCTGGCCCATGAGCTGGATGTAGCCTTGATGCGATTTTGTCTCATTCAAGAGGCAGTTGCCAAAAGTAACCTGCCATTTCTCCTGTAGATCTGTAATACAGCTTTAAAACCTTTTGTTGATTAGCTTCCAACATTAGAAGATCCTTAATGAACGTTTCTCTTTATTTCTTGTTTTCTCCTTCTTGTTCGATTGTTTTCTTTTCTGCCTACCTGTGTCTGATTTTCCCTTTATAGATGCCTTTCCCAGTCTCTTCTGTTTATTTCCTATCACTCTTTTTTCTCTTCCCGTGTATTGATCTAGCTGTTTTCTTTCCTTTACTTTCACCTTTTCTCTCTTTACTTATTAGTGTTCCTTCAATGCCCATGAAAAAGAATTTAAGTGAGTTCTTATTATTTATTGGGTAGAAGAGTTTTATGCTTTAATTTTAAAGTGTTTGATGATTTAGTCATACTTCTGTCTTTAAAATATAAAACATTAAGGTGCTTTTTTACTTAATTAGTATTAGAATAATATTCTGATTCCCTATTGGATAGTGGTCCTTGATGGAGGTGGGGAAAACTCTCATAATTCTGTTAAGTGGTTGTGTCACGAAAGTTCTCATTTGGTTTATTGTCTTTCCTGGTTATTTATTACTTGATTTAACACAGAAATCGCTAAATGAACACCGTTTTCTACAGTGTCAGGGGAAAGCCTTGTTGTTCTGTAAAGATCCAGTGAAACATGTGCTTACGCTTGTGGGCCAAGAGCTTCTGGATAGAAACCAGACAATTACTGGGGGTGTCCCCCCCCCCCGAGCTCATCGAGGCTTAACCCCCACTGTGACAGTGTTAAGAGGGTTGGAAATCCTATTATGGTCATTGAAAGGTGGGGCCCTGGAGAGGTGATTGGATTGTTAGGACCACTGAATGGATTAATCCACTGATGGTTTAATGGTGGTCCTCGGTGTGGTTCTGATGGCTTTAAAAGGAGAACGGGTAAGGGGGTTAGCCTCTCTCTCTTGCTCCTGCCATATTTGCTATGTGACATCTTGCATTGCTGTGAAGAGTCACCACCCACCAACAAGGCTCTCACCAAATGTGGTCCCAGTCTTCCAAACTGTAAGCAATAAATACTGTTTATTTACAAATTACCCAGTTTCGGGTATGTTTGTTTGAAGCAACAGAAACACATTAATGCAGTGTCAGAGCATCTCATCCTGATGTTTGTAATTGAACAATGAAATTGAATTTACAGGTAGGGGCCATAGAATGAGACTGTTAATTTGAATCAGAGGATGGAGCAAAGAGCTGTCATTCACAACCTCACACAAATAGTCTTACAGTGAATAAAAATTCCCTCTTGAAATGACATGCTTCCTGCCAAGTGAGCACCATAGATTAGTTGGTTTATAATGATGATGGTAGTGCTTTATATTTGCATACCGTGCTTTACACTTGTCAAGGTGCTCCGTCATATGCTGTCTTATTTGGCATCTGAACCTCCCAAATACCTGGGAAGTAATGAGATCTGGAACTAAGATCTCTCTTTACAGTGCAGAAGCTGAGGATCAGAGAGGTTATTTCTCTTGCTTTGACTACAGCAAGTCAGTCGTGACTATAGACCCAATCCAGACCCAAGCTAAAGTGGACCCAGGGTTGTTTTTTTTCCTGAGTGCATGTGGCAGGAGAGAGACACCCTACTTTCCATTATGCTGAAGGGGAAAATGGAGAAGTTGGCGGAGTCAGTTTTCCAGTGTTGCAGCCCTCACCCTTGCAAGAGAGTTTCTCTTTCCTCTCCCTGAAGAGTTAAGACAAAAGCAAATGTCTTAAACTTTTCCTAGCTAAGCCTTTGCCCCACACCTCGGCACTTGGGAGGTGGGCAGGGCCATGAGGAGGCATGAACACCTGCTGCACAGAAGAACAGCACCCCAACCACCTCACCTGGGTCCCCATGAAACAGTTCCACCTGGAGGGGTGGGCCAGTCATTTTCTTTCCACGGCCTGTGGTTCAGTGGCACTCTGGGGCTGTGGTGACCACTGTTGCTTCAGGGTGTGAGTACACAGAGCATTTGCAGAACTATGGCTTATTTTCTCAGGTTTTAGGCAGTTTAAATGCTGGGGACTTCTTTGAACACAGTAGAAGAAATAATGCCCTTCTGTCTTTGTATCCCTAGAATTGGAAGCTCATCTTCTGTTCCTGGTGCTGGAAAGAGCAAATGCTCATTGATAGAAAATATCTCATATTTATTGAGGACTCACTAGGAGCCAGGCATGGAGTTGGCTCTGTTATAATCGCCATTTTATGTAGAGGGAGTCCCGGCGCAGAGTGGTTAAGTGACTTGCTTAGGGTGGCACAGCTCCTGAGTGGTCTGGCTCCAGTGCCTCTGTGCCTTAGGGTCTCCAGCAAGGGATATCTTCTGAGGCGGTGGCTTTCAAACTCTTAAAGGCCTAGAGCTCTGTGTCAACTGACAAAAGCCTGGCTGCTCTGGTTAAAGGGCTGGGTCAGGGGGAGGCCGCTTCCTCCCATCGGCTCTGCAGGAGTTCTGTGGAGCCCTGGAGTGCCCACCATGCAGGTGCCAGCCTTCTCTGGAAGCCCATCTCCTTTGAAGAGGGGGTCATTTCCACCACACCTGGGAGGGACTGTCTGGTCAACGCCAGCCTGTTAGGCTGCCACTTTCCCACGGGAAAGTCACGAGTTCCCATTTTCTAGGCGGGGAGGACACAGCAGCCCTTTCTCCTTGTCCTACCTCTTACTTTCAGGAGCAGCCAAGAGGCATCTCTGAGGGATCGTCTTTGTCCTTGGAAGTGAGGAAGGGAGCAGGTCCTCTTTGTAAGGAAATGGGTGTCAGCGCGGGGGAGAGGAGGCCCTTCTCAGCAAGGCCTTTGCGAGGTAGGACCTGCCATTCTCCTGTGTGGCTGAAGGTCAGTGCAAGGTGAGCTGGGACTTCTGAGATGCACAGGTTCTAGCACAAATCAAGGAGGAGGCTCTTCTGGAATGTGCTGTGGACAGACCTGCTGAGATCCCACAAGCTCCCCCTGCTTTCCCAGCTGCCCCCAGTCTGTGCCAGGGTCTGACCAGGCCAGCGGGCACGCAGCTGGCTCTCTCTTCTCACCCCACTGCCAAAAACAACTTAGTATTTTAAAAATAAGTGTTCCAACTGCTCATTGGAAAAGTGAAGCATTTCTTGTTTTTTCTGAATAAAGTGTAAAACAAAATACTTATGTGGCAATCAGTAAAATAATTATTTTGAAATGAGCCATTTACCTTTTAGGAAAAAAATGTTTCTGGCTCTTCTGATATTGGTAGGAGCTACCTCCTCTCCCAAGATGACTTTCCAAATAATACCCTGAGGTGACCGTCCTTCATCATTTATTTTTATCCGAGCCATTCATGGCCCTTAGTGACTCCTGGGACAGCGGAAGTGGAAGGGGCCTGTCTCATTGCAGAGTTCTCCGTTCCCATGTTCTGTTACTTCATTATCTCCCTGTCCAGGACTGATTCTCCCAGCCACATGGGGAAATCAAACCTGGTGGCTTTTGTGGAGAAGGTGCACAGAGCCTACCCTCAACTTGAAATTCTCCCAGCCCCTGTTGGAAGACAGCGGGGTGCCTGATTTCCTCCGGGTGGTCTCCGCCCTACCCTGTGTTATTTTGCTCAGCTTGGCCTCTTGGCCATGCCAGCGGCAGGAGCACCTCAGACCTAGAGGCCGGGACCACAGCTGGTCTGAGTATTAACTCTGGACTTAGCAGGCGGGGGGTCTCGTTTCAATCAACAAATATTTACCTGGTTTGTTGCAGTAAGGGTTCTTGGAAAGCAGACTCTGAAACAGAGTTGGGTGGGAAGGGTGATTATTACGGAGTGTACTTGGGACCAGTACCCATGGGAGGACGGGCAGGAAGCAGGAATGCGCAGAGGTTGGGCTGTGATGCACACTCAGCCAGCCCTGCAAGCATTGTCCTAGTCTGGACTAACTTGGGCCTTTATTCTCTCACCCCGATCAGTCAGAGGAAATGGGCTGCCCTGCAGAGGGTCTGACCTCAGACCAGGCAGCTCTCCACAGCTGGGCAAGCGCCAAGGAGCTGCCAGCAATCCTCCCTGAAACTGGGCAGGAAGCCCTTCTTGGAGGGGGTCTGGGGCCATCACAGGATTTTCTCCATGGCTGGGGCACTGTGTTAGGTCACTGCAGATAGGGTGGAAAAGACTGGTCTCTGTCTGTAGAATGCTTGCAGTGCTGTGGCTTGGATTCCCATGACAGATGCTGCCAGGGAGAACCCTACCTGGTGGCTGCTCAGTCACCCCAGGCAGGTACCGCATCTTCGGCAGCCTCACCAGATCCTGGGCACCCCAGGAGGTATATGCCAGCATCCCTGTTCTGCTGAAGAAGAAAGTGAGGCTCTGAGATGTTGAGCAACTCCCAGGGAACATGTAGCCAGTGGGAGAAGATGCCAGGATTCAAACTCGGGTTGACTCTGAAGGCAGCCTGCTTTCCTTTGTTCAAAATTGCCTTCGAATTGGAGACAGAGTCAGCAGGAATGAAGCAACTGTGGGTTCAGCAGCCTCCCCTCTCCCATCCCTGCCAACACCCAGTTTTACCTGTGTGCCGTGGCTCCGGCTCTTCCCTTTTTCTGATGCCACAGCTCACACCTCCTCCGTGAAGCCCTCGCCCCTTCCCCAGCCCACGCGGCCTCATCGTCTTGACTTTTTCAGCACTGACCTGTTGGCTGTAATTGTGTTCTCTGTACATGGGTTAAGTCCCAGCTGTCCTGAGATTGCACACTCCCATGGGGCAGGTGTTGAGTGCACGCTGATTTAGGCCTTGTGTGAGATTCCTGTGCTCATAGTCCAGGAAGTTGTGTGTGGGTAGCTGCCTTCCCCCTAACATAGATACTGCCCTAAGCTCCCTGTTTGGGAATGGGGGTGTTGTGAAATACTGGCACCCCCTGGGAAACCCACCAGCTTCCCCACTAAGCCCCACTGGCAAGATGGCCTTGTGTCTGTGCCTTTTTGGGGATCTATCCACTCCCAACCTCACAGATCTACAAGAGGCGTAGGGTAGACCGAGTCACTAGCGAGTCTGATGCCCAGGAGTCTAGTGATCCCTGTATTGACGGAGGGGGAGCCTGGTATGGAGGCCATGTGAAGGCAGGTTTGGAACAACCCCAAAGATGCCAAGGCCTTGCCACCCAGCCCCTGCGACCTACCACTTCATCAAATGTCCAAGGATGTGTTAAGAGGGAGAAATGTGTAAATGTTTGGAGAGCAGTGAGTGGTGAGCTGCAAATGGCCTGGCATGTTTATAAGAAATGAGCAGGCCAAAAATGAAACCCCAATGGCTTTTTTTTTTTTTTTTTTTTTTGGTGTGTGGCTAGAATTACCAAACTGATGGATGGAGGGAGTATTCTGGTTGTCAAATATTTGGGCCTCAGGAGTCTTTTGATGTAGTGCCTCGTGACAACTGCTTTCAAAGTGAGCTAAGACTAGCTTAAATTAGCTCAGGGCCACATGTTTGGAAAGGGAGGCTAGGGGTTGGAATAGATCCCCTCCAGGGTTGTTTGCAACTCTCCCTTCCAAGAGACTCAGCCAGATCAGGCACCTGAGGAAGCATTGACCACCACATGAGGCACTCAAGGTTTGGGTGACTATGGAGAAGACATTGGATCAAGGAAACATGATTCTAAATCAGCTATTGACAATCCATCTCTCTTTCTATCTCCCTCTCCCGTCGTCCACCCTTCTCACAGCCTTCTCAGTGGCTGCCACAACTGCCCCCGGTCACTGTGCGTCTCCTTCCTTGCTCCTCTTCCAGGTCTCTGTGCCGTGGGTCCTTCAGCCAAGCATGCTTGCTTGAGCTATGTCTCAGTAGTCCTGCTTGAGCCTTCAGGGGCAAGCTCAAAATGGCATCTCTTCCACAAAATCTTCCCAGACCCACTAGTGGGAATGAGTCACTGCCTCCTCTAAATGCCATATCCGTCAGTTAGATCCAAAGTGAAGGTGGGAGCCAACTTTGTATTAGCTGGAAGGATGGCTGGACACTTGGACGTACAGACAGGTGAAGAGGTGAATGGCAGCAGATGTGGATGGATGGACGAATGCAGCGTCTCCTGGTTAAAACACTATGTTTCAGCTTCCATGACCTCGTCTGTAAGTAGAGCTAGCAACATCAGTGCCTGCGCAGTATGTGAGAGTTGAAGGGGATGGTGCTTGGTACCTAGTGCTGGGTAACTGTTAGCTATTGTTATTGTTGTTGTTATTTTTGAAAATAACTCAGTAAAATGTTCAACCCTGTGAGAAAATTATTCTTTTTTAAGATTCTGTTTTAAAAGCAAAGATTCCTAGGGCTGGTAGTTTCCCATCTAGACCCACTCCCTCACGTTACTGATGGGGAAGCTGCGTCCAAAAGAGGGAAGGGAAGGACTTGTCCTGACTCTCAGAGCTGGTGGCAGTCTGAGTGTCAAAGTATAATTTTCAAAAAGTTAAAAGTGTGACTCATACAAATGTAGAATGTGCACATGTCAAAACATGCATTTAGCGCAATAGTGAGGGAACCAACGAGATAACAAAGTGGGTTTGTATGGCCATTGGAGAAGGAATCTTGGAATGAGGTTGCTAAATGCCTTAGTCCATTTTGTGCGGTTGTAACAGAATCCTGAAGACTGGGTAATTTATAATGAATAGAAATTTATTTGGCTCATGGTTCTGGAGGCTGGGAAGTTCAAGATCAAGGGGCTGCCTCTGGTGAGGGCCTTCTTGCTGCACAATGTGGCAGAAGGTGTCACATGGTGAGGGATAGCAAGAGAGAGCCAAACTTGTTTTGATAACAGACCTACTCATGTGACAAAAAAAATGCTCCTGCAACAGCAACATTAATTCACTCATGAGGGCAGAGACCTCCTGACCTACTCTCCTCTTAAAGGTGCCACCTCTCAACACTGTTGCACCGGGGATTAAGTTTCTGATGCATGCACTTTGGTGGACACATTCAAACCATAGCACTAGATTAGAAACAAAACTGGTTAATGTCTTACAGAGCAATAAAATCATAAACTGGGATTATTTTTTCTTCTGAACAGAAATTATCTGTATTTCTACAAGGCAAAACCCCACATGTTAACATGTAACTTCACAGAATCTGAGTCTTTCATTGATAGTAAATAACAAGTCCAACAAAGTACTTCACCCTAGGTAATTAAATATTCCTTGGGCAGGCTGTCAAACAGTTCTAAACATGACATCGAAAGGACATGCTGCTCTTCTCTTGCCTGGATGCTGCTAATGGATCATGTGTTCTCACCAAACCCACTTCTCTTCCTTCCTTTTTCCACTGTCCCCTACACGCAGGGAGCCTGGGTCCTGGCTTTCATTTCCTCATTGGAAAAATGAGGATCATAATACCTACCCACTCCACCTGACTGGTTATGCTCACTTATGACTTGCAACTGGACAGGCCATGGAAGGTCACACAGTCCTGGACCTGGATGAGCTTGACACCCAAGGGAGAGACAGACTTGGGCAAATAATTCCAGCACCATTTGGCAATGGCCAAGAGCAAACTACTGCAAGAGCCTAGAGAGGGGTGAGTTGGCAGAGTAAAGGAGGAGCAAAGGACCAAGAATGGAGCATTAAGCTGGGATTTCAAAGACCCGGGGATCTGTTGGGGAAAAGGAAGAAGGACATGCTTGGCCTGGTAAACTGCATATGTAAAGATGTAGGGAATAAAAAGTCAGGTGCTTTTCATTGAATGCACACACGTTGAGCTGCTATCACGGGCCAGGATCTCTTTGACCCTGGGGTGTGTGTAGGGAGTGGCAGACAGGGGGACACTCATCAGCAAAACAGAAAAAAGTCACAGACCTTCTGGAGTGGTTCCAGGAGACTGGGGCCTTGGGTGCACTTGAGAGGGGCACAGGGAAGGAGATGGAGTGGAGTGGAGATGGAGGCTGGGAGGTGGGAGAGCCCAGGCTCTTGCTGAGCAATGATGTGGATGGTAACTCTTGGCCAAATAATTCATCTTTGTCCAGAACCTTCTCTATGCAAAGCCTGTGGCCACTGTCCAGGGAAGGCACACAAGTGTAAGCCGTGGTGAAGTCCTTGAGAAGTTTGCAGTTTAGCTGGGGAAACAAGACTTGCTCACAGGAAGAGCTAACCATGTGTGATGGTGGGTAAGATAACTATTATTAGCCCCGGGCCTTGAGGGCAGGAGAGCTCTTTGTGGCTTGGGTGGTCAGGAAGCATTTCTGGAGAGGAGAACAGTCTCGATTGGGTTGGGTAGACAAAGCAGCAGGGAAAGTGTTATAGGCAGGGGGATTGCTCCAAGCAGAGCCTGGACGCAGGGAGATTGTCCAGGGTTCCAGAAGAGTGTGAGTAGGTGCAGTGGGCCAGGCGGTGAAGCATCTTGAGTGTCCAGCTGAGGAGCTGGAAGTCTGTGTCCTATCAGCGGTGAAAACTCAGGTGCTGATGAAGCTAGGAAGGCCAGCTAGGGGAACCATGGGGGCCTTGACCAGCAGACTGAAAGTCTCCCCAGCTGAAGGGAGCAGCTTCCTCAAGAGCTCTGGCTGATGGTGGCCATTTGGCCAGTTTGTGATTTTTCAGGGCAAGTCAGAAATCTGCCTTTTTGTAGAATTTCCTGATCTTTTACATGTTGTCAACTAAATAAAAAAATTAAATCAGTCCATGGGTCGAGAAATAGACCTCTGACCTGTTGTGGGATGGGGGGACCTGTGGGGCTCCAGCCCATGGCTTCTCCACAGGAAGTGCAGTTAGCGAAGCTCCCCAGGGCAGAAGACAGTGTGGAGCTGGAGAACTGAACTAAGAGCTGGCAGCAGCTGGGGCAGAGCCATGTGCAGCCAAGACCTGGGCTCACATGTGATGCTGAGCAGAGCTCACCCCAGCCCAGAACACACAGAAGGGAATGTAAAGGCAAGGGAACTGACGTGCTTGGTTCAGGTTAGGGTGAACAATACAAATCCAGTTTCTTTTCCTTGTCATCTTTAAAGAAGTCTGGGCAATCCTGGCCTGTACTTCTAAGGAGGGCAGGGGGATTCAACCCTTAATGGCTCGGGGTCTTCACGTGGTGGGACTGTGAGGAGAGCACTGTGCTAGGAGTCGGGAGATCCGGGTTGTAGAAGTCCCTGGTGTTACCTGAGTACTTGGTATGTGTCACGCACTTGTGTACATTTTCAATGATTTTCCAAACTGCCTGGTGAAGTAGAGAGCACTGTGACTGTAGTCTTTCAAGGCTAAGGTCACAGAGCTGGTCAATATCAAGGCCAGGATTGGAACCAGATTCCAAAGGCCAAGTCCTTTCCTGTAGACCCATTAGTGCACGGGCCCATGCTTAGTCCCTTGCCATGCTCCATGTCTAACTGTTGTGTGACCTTGGATAGGCCCCCTCCATCTTCCACAGAAGAGCGAGAGAAGAAACCGCAGGATTTGCCAGGTCCCATCTCAGCATGCTGTCGCTCTGCAGTTGAGGCATTTGTATGTTGAGATCTTATGTGTTTAGCTTCAAACAAAGAGCTAGAAATAGGAGATGCGTCAGCTTCAGACAGGCAGTGGCAGCAGTGCTGAGAATGAACTTGGCAGCCCTGCAGGAAAGGATGTATCCTCCTCATACTCGGGAGGGCTTTTTGTAGGAAAACTGTACATAAATGTCTGAAAACAGGCATTCCAGCATGGCTGTCATGGAGGTCCTGACCCAGAGGCCTGGAAAGCAGCTTTTGTTATTTCCATATCTTTCTGCTCTTCCATCCTCTCTGAATGATCCCAAACTCCCCAAAGGACCTGCAGCTTCAAAGAGAAATATCATTGATGCAGTTGAGTCTATTTTTAGTCTGCTGGGGTTGGTGCACACCTAAAGTGGAAACATTCACGTTTACATCCATTTTATCTGCATCAGCTCCTTTTCTCCAAATTCAGTGAAAGATAATGGAAACAGGGCTTCTCCAGACAGCATTCAACTGGTTCATATTTTGGGGATGTCCCAAATATGTCACGTCCCACCTTGCTGTAGCTGAGACATGTATTTGACGTTTCCAAGGAGCCACAGAAAGAGACACAGGAAATTTTGATTGCCTTTAGAGGTTAGAGTAGGGTTTTTCTCTTAAAGTGGAGCTGTTTTCTTCACTCAGCTGGTGAAGGAAGGTGAATTTGAAAGCAGGAGATGTTCCCTTGCCATGCAGCAAGTATTTGGGATCACAGACCTTATTGGTCAGAGTTATGCAACTGGACATTTCTCTTGTGTACACATGTGTTCTGTCTCCTCGTCTGTCTCCTGCTGCCTCAGTCACTTCCAGAGAGACTTGCAAAAAAGACAGGATGCATCCAGAAATGGGCTTGTGGAGTGTGGCTCCAGTTCCTGGGGTTGGGTGGGGAAAGGTAGTCCTCAAGTATAGGAGATGTGTGGGAACGTCTGAGGGAGTTTGGTAAATCAGTCAACCAGAACTGCTCTTTGAACATTCTCAGTGAGGTAACCCCTATCCTCAGGGTTTTTTAACATGCATCTAGGATTGACAGGCAATGAACTGACGGCATTAATCAGAACGATTTAATGAGCATGGGCCAGAACCACAGGAGCCCAGATTCTCACGAGCCCTTGTCTGGGTCCAGAGTAGAAGTTCACACCTGGCTGCCAGTTAGAATCACCTGGAGAACTCAGAACAAATTCCAGTTGCCTAAGCCCACCTTCAGAGAGTCTTATTCAGTTGGTCTGGGTGGGGCCAAGACACCACATTTGTAAATCTTCCTGGATGAGTTCACTGTAATTTCTACTCTAGAGCAGTGTTTCCCAAACTCTAATGTGCAGAGGAGTTACCTGGGGATCTTGTGAAGGTATGGATTTTGAAGACCTATATAAATGGCAAGACATACCATGTTTATGGACTTGAAGACTCATCATAGTAAAGATGTCAGTTTTTCCCAAATTTCTGTAAAGATTTAACACAATTCCAATCAAAATCTAAGCAGACTTTTTGTAGATATAAACAAGCCAATTTCTAAAATTTATGTGGAAAGGCAAAGTAACTGGAATAGCTAAAATAATTTTGAAAAGGAATATATTTGGAGGAATCACACTACCTTATTTTAAGACTCATTAAAAGCTATAATAATCAAGACAATGTGGTATTGGCGAAGGAATAGACACATAGATCAATGGAGTAGAATATAGAGCCCAGATATTTCTAGAGGCCCGCAACAAATTTTGAGAGAGGTGCAGAGGTGATTCAGCGGAAAAGGACAGTCTCTTCTACCAAGGGTGTTGAGACAATGGGACATCCAAAGGCAAAAAGCAAATCTTGACCTAAACTTCACACCTTGCAAAAATTTACTCAAAATGGATCACAGATATAAATGTGAAAAATGTGAAACTATAAAACCTTTATTAAAAAAATGGGAGAGCAGGGGCCGGCGCATGGCTCACTTGGGAGAGTGTGGTGCTGGTAACACCAAGGCCATGCATTCCTATCCCATATAGGAATGGCTGGTTAGGAGAGCTCTCACTTAGGAGAGCGTGGTGCTGACAATACCAAATCAAGGGTTTCTTTACATTTTTCAAGAATGCAATATATTGTCATTAATTATAGTCACCATGCTATACAATAAATCTCTTGAAATTTATTCCTAACATAGAAGAAAATCTTTGTGACCTGAGGATAGGCAAAGAATACTTAGATGTGACACCAAAAAGATGATTCATAAAAGAAAAACAGATCAATTGGACATGACTTTTTTTTTTCTTTAGCAGCTGGCTGGCGCAGGTATCTGAACTGTTGACCTTGGTGTTATAACTTCGCTCCAACCAACTGAGCTAACCGGCCAGCCCAATTGGACATCATCAAAATTAAAAACTATTATTCTGTGAAAGGCACTATTATGAGAGTGAAAAGACAAGCTACATACTGGGAGAAAATACTTGAAAACCACGTATATCACAAAGGGCTTTCTATAGGGGGGATATATAACGAACTCTCAAAATTCAACAGCAAGAAAACTACCCAACTGGAAATGGCCAAAAGATATGAAGAGGCACATCACCAAAGTGGATATATGGATGGCAAATAAGCACAGGAGAAGATCATCGGCGTCTTTAGCCATTAAGGGAATGCAAGCTAAAGTCCTGCCTAAAGTCCTGCTGATACCACCACACCTATTAGAACGGCTGAAATAAAAAATACAAACAATACCAAGTGGTGATGAGGACGGAGAGCAGCTGGAACTCTCATGCATTGCTTGTGGGAATGTCAAATGGTATAGCCATTCAGGAGCACAGTTTTGAAATTTTCTTGTAAAGTTAAGCATACTCTTGCTGTATGATCAGGAATCCCATTCCTTGGTAATTACCCTAGAGAAATGAAAACCTAGGTTTACACAAAAACACCTATACAATTGTTTATAGCGGGTCTATTTACAGTCACCAAAAGAAGCAACCCAAATGGTTCCTCAGTGGGTGACTGGTTGAACCAACTCTGATGCATCCCTACAATGAATGCTACTCAGTAACAAAAAGGCACAAACTACTGACACGTGCAACAACTTGGATGAGTCTCGAAGACATTTTGCCAGTGTCAAAAGGTTACACATGGTATGATTTCATTTGTGTGACTCTCTTGGAAAAATAAAACTATAGTGACCTAGAATGGGGACGATGGGTGGGAGGATGGCATGGCTATAAGGGACAGTGCAAGATAGTGGTGGGACTTTTCTGTATGCAGATTATGGTGGTGGCCACACAAGTCTATCCATGTACTAAAATTCACAGAACTGTGCGCAAAATAAAAATGTTAAATTTACTGTCTAATAATTTAAAAAATGAAACTTTAAAAAAATGCAGATTCTGATTCAAGAGGTCTAGTGGTAGTGCCTGGGATTCTGCATTTCCAACAAGCTCTGGGTGAAGTTGGTGCTGCTGGGACCACAGGTGGGAGGCTGGACTCTGTAGGGTAAACTGTATAAAACCAGCTCCAGCGCATTTCATTCCTCTGCCAAGAGGCCTTTAATGGCTCCACAGTTCCTCTAGGATAAAGTTCGGTCATCTTATCAGTTCACAATCTAAAGGTAAGCCCTTTCCCCTGAAACCTCCGTCCCCCAGGCCATACCCACAGTGGTGTGTGTGTTCTGCTCTGTCTGCAGACTGGCTGTTGTTTTCCCATTCTTCCCCTTGGGAATGGAGATGAGTTACCCCTTAGTCACTGGACAGCTCGGAAGGTACCTTTTCTGTGACACAATGCTGGACATGGACAGTCCCCTGTCCCCCCCCCACACAGGATCAGCACCTGCCTTCCCTGCACCCATTCGGGCCAGCTGAAGGTGCAGCATGCGTGGTATTCTGCTCTCCTGCTCCATTTCACTTTTCAGATCCATCTCTCCCTGGGAGCATAATTGTTCAAGGGCCACGTCTTGTAGATCCAGTGCCCAGCACCAGAGCACATCGTGAGGGTTGCCAGGGAGCTCAGACAGCATAGGTAAACCTGACTCTGTAGGAATGGTGGGTGTTTCAGAAGCAAGAAAGTATCCTGTTAGGATCCATGGGGGAGAAGAATTAAAGACATTCATCAGTTTCCCCAGGTTTTTTGCCAGGGAAGGAAAAGATCCATCATCACACCCCATTGAACTTGAGCCCTGACACAGAACACTGTAGCTGTGATTATTTGAGGAGCTGGAGGTACGTTTCTCACTCACCCTTCCTGCTGCCCACCAACTCCAAACCCAGCCCTAAGCTGCTCAGAACTGCTTCACTGCCCAGGCAGTGGTGGTGCTGATCTGAACTCCAGCTGTGCCACCGACTCCTTTGTAGCTCTCTGCTCTTTCTCTGGCTGATTACAGGCTTATTGTCAGCTCAGTGCAGAGAGTAATGGTTCCCAAAGTGTGGGATTGTACTGAAAATTCCAGTCCTCAGTCCTCACCCAAGTCTCACTCAATTAGAATGCTGGAATGGGGCCTGGGAATCTACCCCCATGTGATTTTCCTGTTAGGAGACAAGAGGAATCAGGAAGATGGCAGCTCCACCTAGCACCATCTCTGACAGCTGAGAACTTTGGGCAAGTCACATGCCCTCTCTGGGCCTCTGGGGTTCCTCACCTTTGTCAGGTGGGGTAAGAGCACACACCAGCTGCGTGCTTCGTGTGACAGCCACAGCCCCTTCCTTGCCTGTTACTGGGCTCCTTTGTCCCAGCTGCTGGTTTCCAGTTCTTATAAATAATGATTATGTGTGTGTGTGTGCTTGTTCAGTGCCAGACACTTCGAGGGTTTGCTCATTTAATCTTCACAACAACCCTATCAGGTACGGACCATTATAACTCCTCTTTTACAGATGAGACAGCTGAGGTCGAGAGGCATTACATAACGTGGTCAAGGCCAACCATTCTGGCATAGTGCCTTTCTGAGTGCCTACTGTGGGACCACCAGCTCAGCATCAGGGGTCCTGGACTCAGTCTGGAAGATGCTTCCATTCTGTGCAAGAGATAAGGTCCACCTACCTATGTCAGGATTTGTATGTGTTAAGTAGATCGGTAATATCAATGTCATCTCTGTCACCACCACCACCATCACCATCACCACTGTCTACCATCAATGGCATCACCACCATGGTCATCACCATCACCACCATCATCATCACCACTATCTCCACCACCATCACCATCATCCTCACCATCACCACTGTCTCCGTCACCATTGCCATCATACCATCATCATCAGTCATTATCATGTCAGTCTCTTAGGATTACTGCACTTTGTGTGATGTAGCAAAAGTAATAAACAGTGGATCTAATAATGAAATAATTTTAAAAATCACACGCACAGTGGCTGACAATTTGCAAACTGCTTCCTTGGAACTCACTCCAGGTGAATAAGGAGGATGCACTGAATCATTCACCTCGCTGCAGTCTGCGTTTTATTCTTTTCTGCAAGTCCTTACAGAGTACATATGCTCTTTAGATGCTCTACATTTGTGTGAGGCCCCAGGCAGGGATTCTTCTCTCCATTTTACAGGTAATATAACTGAGACCCTGGGAGGTTAAGGTTATCGAGCTTGTTAGTGAAAGAGCAAGGGGAAAGCTGGTTTCTTATTAGCGCCCCCAAAGTGCCTGAGATCCCCGTGAGAGGCGTGCTGGATGGCCTGACCCATCATGGAGCACAAAGCACAAGGAGTAGGTTCTTGGGTGCATCTGGGACGTGGGCTGCAAGTTCACACACGGGGTGAAGGTGGCCGTGTGAGAGGCCGATGGAGTTAAAGAGCAAGGGGAAGAGAAAGGAGACAGGAAGCAAAATGTGTCTGTCAGGTGTAGGTTCATGCACACATGAGGGTGGAAGGTGCGTTTTTGTCCAGTGGTCATCCGTGGGACGCTACCCTATCACCTGCTCCAGGTTTCCTCTCCACCCTCACCAAGGAGTCTGTGTGTGAAGGTTCTGTTGTGGAAGGAGAGGCTCGTCAGGGTCAGAACGTCTGGGTTTCAGTCCTGTTTCAGCCGACACCTATCTGGTTGAGTGATCATGACTGAGTTGATTAAAGCCTTGTCTCCGGAAGACCATGGAAAGGATCTTTGGGGAGTCCAGGTCTGGAGTGGAACATGTCCATGAATTACCATTGCCTGCCTTGGCAAGTTGTGGTGCCTTTGAGGGAGGCAGTGACAAGGTGCCCCTGTTTCCCAGGTTGGGATGTTGGGGTGCGAGGTTGTGATGCCTCTGTCACTTGGCCCAGCTGCCACTGCCTTCGGCTGCGCTTCGGTGAGTCACTTTGGTTGATTCTTCTCTGCAGGTGGCTCTT
The DNA here is from genome assembly GCF_000696425.1 of Galeopterus variegatus. Classification (NCBI taxonomy): domain Eukaryota; kingdom Metazoa; phylum Chordata; class Mammalia; order Dermoptera; family Cynocephalidae; genus Galeopterus; species Galeopterus variegatus. Next base: position 116,946 of record NW_007727282.1, on the reverse strand, counting down.
GCACCTCAATTTACTTGACAGTTACTCCCCAGCAGTGCCCTCCTTGCTGCATAAAACCTCAGTTCTTCATTAAAATGCCACAGAAACTGAAAGCCTTTCCTCCTTGTTCCCCCTTTTTTTCCCTGAGTGGATTAGATTTGTTGTGGCTCCATTGGGGAAAAAGTCAGCTTCGAAAGCAGGTTCGGATTCTAGCCCAGCTCCCATTTATTTATAGCCCAAGTTATTTCGGCAACTGCTGTCAAGTAAAACCTTTGTGTAATTGGAGGCAGGTAAACATGACAGTTCCCTTTCATTGCCCAAGCAGACCTCTCTGCTGTGGTGGCAGAATGATGTCATGCTGGGCCTGCTCCCTGGTGCTGTGGGGCTGGGCACCCACACGGTTGAAGACTTGCTACCCGCATTCAGGGTTGGGCACTCAGGTAATAGTCACTTGTGTCATCTGGTGGAAAAAGCAAGAAATTATGAGCCAGAAGTTCCTTTCTGGCTTTGCTACTTACTAACTCCTTGTTATGAAGGCTACTTAGCTTCTTGGAGTCAGGATTTACTCATTTTTAAATCGTGATGTTACTAACTACGAATATAAACAAGTCTAATGTAAGGCTCCAGTACAATTTTTAGCAGACAGTGGTTTCTTAATTTGTAGGAACAATAAAAATTGGCGTTTTAATTATAAGTGACTGAGTGTGTGAAGTCAGACATTGGAGAATTGAATGAATAAATGAACATGTTTATTCAACAAAGATTCTTGAGAATCTCCTGGGCATCAGGCATTGGTGCAGACTGGTGAAGAAAATAAGATATTGCCCCTGGCTTTGTAGAGCTTATGTGGTGGGAGGGAGAGGACAGTTAAATACAAAAATGTATCATCATGCATACTGATAAGTCTATTTTTAAAAGAGCAGGAAACTGTAAGAGTTTGGGAATAACTTGCATTGAGGAGGACCCCATTTAAGCTGAGACCAGAAAAGGGAGCAAGAATTGTCTGGACAAAGAGGAGAAAGAGTCCACATCTAGCTCTGAGGCAAGAAAGAGCCACACGTAGCGGGGGAAGGAAAAGTAAGGCGAGGGAGGCTGAACCGGGTGGCCACGCCAGCGCCCAGTGGGAAGGAGGCTGCAGAGGAGGGCACGGGGGCCTCTTGGGCCACAGGAGGTACTTTGCATTTAGGCCTGGATGCTGCGGGAAGCCATGGAAGGGTTTGGAGCTGGTGAAGTTGGCTTGAATGAAAGGTTACCAAGAGTACAAATGCCGTTTTGGGGAAGAGCTTATGCACTCACCTGGAGTGCTGGCATAAGGCAAGTGGGGCCTCTGATGATGGTCTTTGGATCTTCCTAGCTCTGGTCCCTACTGTGGAGCTGGGGACAGGCTCATAGATGCTGCAGCCTCTGGGGTCTGTGGGGTTTTGCCATCTGAAGCCATAGACTTTCCCATGACCAGGGCCCAGTATGCCTTTGGGTCTGGGAATCCCCAGGAGTGGGAATGCAGAAAATGTCAGCTGTGTGGCCTAAATGGAATTCCAGCTTGATGATTTAATTCCACTATTAGTTGGAAGAGGAAGAATGAAGCGGTGGTGTTAGCTGGAATAAACAGGCTGAGGAAGCTCACCATGTATTTTTCAGAAAAAAATAATTCTTAAGAATCTCAAATGACTCTCAATATTGTGAGTCACTTTAACAACACAAGGATATGAATTGTTTGCCTTGTGGCTTAACGGTCTTGGCACTCCGGGGTGCTCGTCTACACTGGGAGGTGGTTCAAGTCCAGCCAGCTATACAGCTGTCCTTTCACTGACGGGAGGGCCGTTGACACTGTGAAAGGGGACATGTGTGCCCCCATGCTGCTCGAGCTTGATTTGTGAAGTGGCTTGGCTTTGTGAAGAGCGCGGCAGGGACTCTTTTCAAAGTGCTCCCCCTCTTTATAAGACTGGGTGGTTCATGGAGAGGTTTATCAGAGGTCCGTTTGACCAGGGCATATCTTTTTGTCAGCTAATCTAGCCCAGAAGATGGGCTATGGCAAAGGAAAAGAAAGGAGACTCAAGGCAGACAGACGGCAGCGCTCGCATCCCCTGAGCTGGGCGGTCAGGTCTGCAGCAGGAGGCCAGGCAAGGCCCATCCTCAGAGCGTCTCACACGTTTGATGAGGGTCTGCCGTCTTCTGGGCACTGCGCTTTTCATCCTTCCCAGTAATGCTCCATTACATAGATGCAGCAGTCGAGATTCACAGTGGTTACACAAAGCGCCCGAAGGCACCCAGGCAGGAAGTGGTAGAACTTGCATTTGCATGCAGAGCTTTCTGGATCTTTCCACGTTGTCTCGCAGCCTGTCCTGGAGTCCTGCATAAGTGTGCGTGTGTTGGGGGAGTTTGTGACACCTTCCTCCCAAGGGTGTGTCCGTACTGCTAAGTCACTGTCCTTTTGAGGGGTGGGGGATCAATGCAGGGCACTAGTCTGGGAGGGTCCAGCCTGCCTCAGGCCTGTTGGTGCCAGCACTCTCTCCTGTGTGCCGCCTGCCATCCTGAAACCTGCTGGGGCTGTGTATGAGATAACGGATCTGAAAGCTCTGCAGGGAAGACTGCACAGGAGAGGTGGCTGAAGTGCTAATGGGCAGCCCTGGCTGCCAGCTGCCTGCCGAGGGAGACCCTGGGCCTGGCTCAGCTACAGATGGGCTCAGCTCCAAGGGAACAGAGGACTGGGCACATTTACCTGGGCTGGGTCAGAAACGGTGTTTCCTAAGCCCGTGGCACCTGCTCTCATTTGCACGGTTGTGCAAGTGCCCGGATGCCCTGCTTCCTGCCTGGCCCTGGTGGGGTATGCGGCACTCCCATCCCTGCTCCTTACAGCCCTGCATCAACACAGAGCAGCTCTGGCCCTCCAGATGGATTTCGTGGGCTAGCCATGGGCAGTGGCTGCCGTGTCCTGCCTGGCCACAGAAGGCCCCTTGGACCACTCCCAGCTGGAGCTAGTGTTCCTGGTGAGAGCCAGTGCCCCGAACCACCAACCCCTGCCACTCTTATCTTACTTCCGCTCCTGCCTCCTCTCCCTCGCAGTTACCCTGCAGTGGGAGCGGGAGGCATCAGAGCAATTCATTGGAAACTCCCTTCCTGTTGCATCTGATCTTCAAGCTCTCAGAATCTCATTAATGTCCTGCTCTCCTGCTCTGCCTTTCTGTTCTTTGCTAACAGCAAATATGAGGGCAGCCAGTCACCTTGTTGCTGGCAAGTGGTACAGAGGCCTGCCTGGGAGGAAGGTCTCATATTTGGGAGCACTGCACTGTTTGGGGACTCCAGTTAGGGCCAACCTCCTTCTTGTCTGCCAGAGCAAATGGCTCTGTATTCAGAGATGGGAAACCTGGGGCCTGGTCTGAGATATGTCCAACCTTGATGATGATCATACTGATCATGACCATGATAATAGTACTCATAGTAGTTCAAATAGCTGTCGTTTACCCATTGCCTGTTTTGTACCAGGAGCAATTTAGACCTCATCACATTTAATCCTAACAACATGCTTGCAAGACAGGTATTTTAGTCACTTTAAAGATGAGACCACAAATGCTCAGAGAGATTAAGAGACTTGTCCAGAGTCAAATAGCTGAAAGGTTACTGAGCTGATGTTTGTACCCACATATCGGTGACTCCAAAGCCCAGCTCCTTCCACCAGGGCATCTTGACAAGTGACTTCTGAGAGCCATAGTGTCACTTATTCAAAGGTTCCCAGAGTTGGAAGGGCCTGTGATTGTGAGGAGGCTCAGACTTCTGGCCATGCTAATGTCTTGGCTCCTTAGTTCCACCCTCCTTCCTTCCCCTGGTGTGGCCTGCAGAGATTCCTGCAGAGGCTGCCACTTTGCTTTGCTTTGCCCAGAGCGCTTCAGCTGGGCTGGATGCTTTGGAAGGTGCCAGGCACTGAGGGAGACTCAAAGAGGCTTGACTCAGTTTCTCCCCTGAGTTTTCCTTTGGAGACCTGAGGAACACATCTGGGAAATGAATGCAAAGATGAGAAGTAAGCAAAATTGGGAAAAGAAGACTGAAGACCTTGGATGAACAAAGGATGCCTGTCTCCCCAGGTGCCCCAGGGAATATTTACCTTTAGAGTGGCCTGAGCAGAGAGTACCCCTCCCTGACTCTGCAGAGGTCAAGGCAGAGAGAGATTCTGCTAGACATGACTCTACTTCTCAGAGACTAAAACAAGGATAATTTCACTAGCTTGCCTATATCCTGGGAAGACTGGGAAACCTAGCAGCTCTCTGGCCCTGGGCCCACGGAAGGGACAGTTCTTGGAAGCTGTCCTCTGCGTCTGCAATGGCTATCCTGCTTCTCACCAGGCTTCAATCCTTACTCCAAATCCTGGTCATCGTCTCCTCCTTTGGGAAGCCTTCCCTGGCTGCCCTAGAATACTGGCTCCCAGCTTCCATTCTAGAACATCTATCACATTGTACTGTATCTACTGGTTTACATATTTTTCTTCCTTTTCTCTAAGACAAGGCCATGTACTCCTTTAAGCCAGGGATGTCTCCTTGTTCTGTGCATTCAGTTCCAAGAAATATTTAAAAGATCACTGGCATAATTCAGCATATGTAATGAGTTGATACTCTTGTGTATTTAGATCAGATTATTTTTCCTGTCTTTGTAGTTGATATTACTAATTATTCTTCTTATCATTTTGCTCTGCTTAGCTGTTTCTTTTTTACATCTTTGCTTCCCACCCCCTTTTCCTGTCTTGGCCTTCATTTGTTTATACAACAAATATAGATTGGGTACCTGCTATATGCCAGGCACTGTTCTAGGTGCTGGAAATATAGAAGTGAATAAAACATTGGCTCTTCTAATCAAAAAGCACAAAATTAGGAATGACATAGGATGAAGCTCGATCTCTTGGCTCCACAGTGTCACCACTGGAGCTGACATCCTCATGCGAGCTCACTCCATGGGTTACCCGAGGCTTGGGAGGGTACTTTCCTGGACACGCCTTAAGTCTTTCTTGAATGAGCAGTTTATCTGGTAATGAATGAGGCCACCCAGGCTCATGCACACTTGTTCCTGGAGTTGGAGCCACCTTCTAAGCTTTCATAATGAGAACCTGCTTTTTAAGGGGAGCAGGTGCGTGGTAGACTCTGGACTCCTACGCTGCTGTCTTCTGATTATTCCCGGAGAACTGCGCCTCTCTGCTCTGGTTTGGCTGAGGCTGTTTTTGTCACCCCCACGGGGCTGTGTTTGTTCCTGGAGCAGAGAGACATCTGTTATCTTTGCTGAGCCTTGACAGATGCCACATTCAAAGAACCAGCACCAGTTTAAACACATGCAGCAGCTGCAGCCGCAGCAGCAGCCCTGTCATGAGCATGCTCACTCAGACACTGGCACCCTCGCATCTTCCTCCTGGCAGGCACACCTCCCTGCACATCCCCGCCAACCCATGCTCCCACATGGCAGGTACAGAACCAACAGAACCTGCATGGGCTATGATGCCTGACAGACTGGAGCAAAAGGGTTTGAGTCTGTGAGGTGAGAAGGAGGATCTAACGGTGGAATTACGGGGTGGAAGCACCTGCTGGGCTGTGAACACAGCTCAAGCTGTTTGGGTTGGAGTGGAATTTCAATGGTTGACCCTGAGCATGATGGGGAAAAGCAAGCAGAACATCACATCCTTGTGGTTAGGAATGAGCCTCCTTTTTTTTTTTTTTCCTTTTTTTGTGACCGGCAACGGATCACAACCCTCAGTGTCGCAGTGTCGCGCCCGTACCGGACCTGGACGGCAACGGGTTCACAACCCTCGGTGTTGCGTCCGCACCTCGCTCAGCCAGTGAGCGACCGGTCTGTATGTGGGATCCGAACCCTCGGTGGGAGCGGCGCCACGCTCTCAAGCGGCGCACTGTAGCAGTGCGCCAACAGGCCGGCTGGAATGAGCCTCCTTTGATCCTCTGTAGGAAGTGCCTCACCTGGTCCCTGTTATCTTCAGGAGCGAAAACTTAGGGAAATGGCGTGGGCACACGTGCACACAGTGGGGCTTCCTTTTAGCATTAAAGGGAAACTGGGGATGCTCAGGCCATTTAATAAGAGAGAGGAGGCTTCACTGAGGACAACTGCTAAAGCAAAACTTGGGGAGATGAACATAAGGGGGGAGATAAATGGCAGGATCAGAAGACAAGCAAGAATCAGGCATGAATTTGCTTATATTTGTAGGAAGACCTCGGAAATATTTTTTATGACATAGAATGTTTTCCCTTACTTTGTGAAATCATCCTAGTTTTTGGTATTTTATCAGTCCCTGCCTGTGGGGTCTAGAAGAAATAATCCTGAATAGTGTTGTGGTCTTGTTTTGGAAAAGGCTGGGTTGAGGGACAGAGTGGTAGGGTCTGTCATCCTACTTGGCAGGCTCCTTGGAGGGAGGGGGTGGCCTGGGAACGATGCTGGAGGGTCAGGTCCCTGGGGCCTATGAGAGAAAAAGGAAGAAGTGAGTCCAGCAGTGTCCTGGGGAAGAGAGGAGTCAGTCATTTGTTAGGTCCTAGGCAGTGTCCTGATGCCATGTCTCAGAAGGCACATGGGATGTTGGAGAACAGCATAGGGGGAGGACCATCCTGAGGCTCTCAGCTGGCTGCTGGGAGTGCTGGGGTGAAGGTGGGGGGACTCTCAGCTGATTCTCACTGCTTTTTACTCACATCCCCTCCCCCCAAAAGAGCTGTTACACTTGTATCTTTTTCTTATACATTGTGCTTATGTTTAAATATTTTATTTAATATCTTATTTACAGGAAAAAGTCTTAAGGACCTAAAAAATTTCTTTCTATCCTGTGAATCAGATCTGCAAGCTGCCTCTGCCTCTAAGCTGATTTCGTGGCTTGGCATTCGTAAGACCCCAGCTCACTTCACCTCCTCTTGCTTTTTATTTTTAAGCTATTCTTTCTTTCTTAAGCTGACATTTGAATCCCTAGGTTGTTCTTTCTGCAATTCCCCCGGATTATATTTATGACTCATCCTCCTCCTGTTGTTTTAAGTAATGAAGAGAATCTGAATCCAGCAGTAACACTGAAAGCCGTCTTCATAATAGGGAAAGTTTCTGGAATCTATAAAACAGCAATTTGTATATAGGGAACTGAAGTTTAAGAAAGACTAGCTTTTCCCTTAATTTAAATTATTGCATGTGATAGGAAATTTAATTTTTAAAATAAATCACATATCCCAGTAAAGCAGAAGGCTCTGCTAAATAAACAATGAGGATGTTTGCTTAAAAAGTGATTCTTTATTCAGCTAAAGAAGAACCGTGGAATAGAGGAAAATACTAAGAGCTGAATGGAATACACAGATCAGGTTTTGACATTCAGGCTATTTTATCATCTGCCCTCCTCAGTGGGCTTTATCTAAGCAGAGCCAGGCAGACCTTGTCTGACCCTCTGTCTTGGCTCTGTCATCCTCCACCATCGGATGCTACCAGAATGATCATCTCAAAGTCCATGGGTGTCAGGGTACAGAGCCAGGGTCTGCACCCTGATAGAAAGCCTTACCTGGGTAAGTGCACGCATCATCCAGAATTTTTTGCATGCAAGTGAGAGAACTCTGGTTTAAGCTGCTTAAGAAAAAACATGAAAGGAATTTGATGGCTCAGGTAACTGAAAAGCCCAGAGTTAGGCCTGGCTTCAGACTTAGCTGACTGCAGTCATGCAGAGGATGTCCTTGAATCTCGTGCTGTTACTGGTTCTCTCCAATTCTCCTTCCATCTCACTCATACACTTTCTTCTGTGTTGGTTTTACACTCAGCGGGCTTTCTCCACGTGGAGTTCCATAACAGAATTAAATGCATGTCATATTTGCTTCTTACCCTTAGCTGTCACTGGAAAGACGGCTTCTATTTTACATACAGTAGTTCCAGCAAAGGACACAGAACTGACTCTCACTGGGGCAGTTGGTCGGCATGCTCATTCCTGAACCAATTGCCATAGTCGGGAAGGCAGGTCTGGTGCTCTTCCTGGGCAAGCCTGGGTAGATAGCTGCCCATTCTTGGAGCTGGAAGGTGGAAGATTGAGAGTGTGGAATAGGGCAGTTCTGTTATCAGAAGGGGCAATGGGCGTTAGGCGGGTGAAGGTAATAGCTATCCGCTGTGGTATGGTGTGGTCAGGTGGACTCGAGGGGCCAGCCCTGGGGTGACCTATGTTTGCCAGCTGATACTGTTTGGTGATTTCTTCCTGTTTGGTTTCCTGTATGCACCTCAGCTGTTGGCATGATCCTTCTGCCATCTTATTCCTAGACGTTGGAAGGACATCAGAGCCTAATTTACCTGCACGGACTGTATCTAGAAGGAAGGACAAGCTCTATGCCCACACTTATTCTCCAGCTACAGAGTTAAGAGATTACTTCTCCCCTCTAGGCTTCATATTAATTTTTGGCCATCAACACATTGCTCATAGCTACTGGAGATTTAAAAAATTATTTCTCTTATCTATTTAATTTTACTACTAAATACATTTTTATTAAATTTCTGTAGCTGCCTGTTATTGAGTACTTCCTATGTGCCAGGAAGTTGATTGCTTTATAAATGTTACGTCATGACTTCACAACAATCCTGAGATATACAATTACCTCTGCTTTACAGGAGAGGAAACAGGGTCAGATTGGTATGTGACTTGTCAAAGGCCAGGAAACCTGGAGCATGAAGCACCTCAGACAGGGGTGAATAAGGCATGTTCTCTGCCCTTGAGCTGTATGTAATTGCTGTGTGTTTATAGTTACATAAAAGAATGAGTAATATGCTTCTGTGGGAGTAAAACAGAAGGAAGTGATTAATTTTGCCTGAATGTAGTCTAGGGACATTTGAGCTGGGTCTTGATGAGTCAGTAGGAGTTTCCCATGTGGATACGGTGTGGGTATAGTGCAGAGGGAATCTGTTCTTTAACCCAGTAAAGCATGAGTTTTGTAGGAGATGGAGCTTCCTTCCAGTTTCAGGGAATGTAATATCACCCTTGACCCTGCCTTCTCGTTTTACCATGTAGATTTGTACTCATTTAGATGCTTTCATTTGCAAAGAGTAGAAACCCTACCACAAACTGGCTTAAATAATAAAGGGATTTATTGTCTCATCTAAGTGAAATGCACAGAATTAAGGCTGGCTTAAAGTGACTTTTGATCTGTCTGCTCAACGATGTCACCGAGGATCTGGTTTCTTTCCTTCTCTCTGTTCTTTCTTATGCCAGGGTATCTTCCTTGCTGGCTGACTCCCTTTAGGGCCCTAAGGTGACTGACAGAGCCCCGGGGGCTACATGCTTCCGTTATCACGCCCGCCCGGCAGGAAGGAAATTCTCTTTGTCCCAGAATTCTCCTGCAAAGACCCGAGAGTCACTCTGGTTGGACTGGCTCAGGTCACATGCTCATCCCTGAACCAATCATTGTCGCCATGGGACAGAGCACATTGATGGAGTCATATTCCCTGAAACCACATAGATTCCCAAATGGAATTTTGGTGACGGATGGGAGGAGGAAGTAGACAGTGGATGCTGAAGAGGCATCTGTCAATGGGAAGGCATCAAAAAAATGTTTACCACCACATCTACGTTC
>NW_007727282.1:105321-106604 GCF_000696425.1 Galeopterus variegatus | reverse complement strand
CTGAAGAGGCATCTGTCAATGGGAAGGCATCAAAAAAATGTTTACCACCACATCTACGTTCGTATATTCTCTCTTCTTTGGGCAGTAAAGGTGGCGTATAGCTCCTGCCCATGACCTCTGATGCTCAGTATGTGGCACCTCAAACTGTGGGCTCTACCTTGGATATTCCAACCATCAAGTTACCTTTTTTTCTCTCTGTAGTCTCTTTCCGGTTTGTCCTCTGGCTTGCTTTGACTTCTTCCCAAGACACCCGTTCTCTATTAGTATGTGATGAATTTTGTGGACAGACAACAGTGCTCTGGCCACAAAGGCATAAGTACCACACAGAATGATCTAGATCTTTATAGCAACTCAGTTCCTAAGGCCTTTTCCAAAACTGCTTTCTTCAGAGAGGGCAACAGAGTTGACACAGCGTTTTCCAAAACTCCCCCCAGCCTCCAAACCATCACCCCTCCCTTCCTGCTGAGGTAGCTAAATTTATTTTCACTTATGGGATGGCCAGAAAAAGGGGGGCTTCCCGAGATGTCCTGCACGATGAGAAGAAAACATCTGAGTCTACAATGGTGACAAACCACGTGTGGATTATGACTGAGCAGGGTGGGTGCAGGAAAGGCTGAGTGGTGTTAGGCAGGCAGGCAGGCCTGGGTTTCATGTCCCAGCACCACTGCTTTTTAAGGAGCAAGATGCCATGAGGGCAAAGAATACAGATGCTGTAGCCAGACTGCCTGAGTCTAAATCCTGGCTCTGCTGTGTATGAGCTGTGCCTGGGTTCGTGTCCCGGCTCTGCCACTTACTAGGCCTGTATCAGGAAATAATCATCAAATTCTGATCTTTCATTCAGGGGATTGTTTTCTGATGTTTGCTCTTGTCGTTTGGCCTTCCTCTTTAGTTGAGTGGATGGTGGCTGTCACTTTACCTCTTTGGCCTCAGTACTTTCATCTGTAAAATATGGATACAAATAATATCCACATCATTGGGTTGTGGTGAGGACTAAATGAATTAATCCTGGCTCAACTCATATATGAGCTGTATATATAATATGTACAGTCATCCCTTGTCATCTGTGGGGGATTGGTTCCAGGACCCTCCGTGTATACAAAAATCCTTATGCTCGAGTCCCATAGTCAGCTCTGTGGAACCCTCATATATGAAAAGTTGGCATTCCATATACATGGGTTCCACATCCCGGGAATACTGTATTTTCGATCTAGGGTTGGTTATAAAAATTCCACTTCTAAGTGGACCGGTGCGGTTCAAACCTGTGTTGTTCAGGGTCAAGTGTG
>NW_007727282.1:101547-103916 GCF_000696425.1 Galeopterus variegatus | reverse complement strand
GTTTTTTATGGACGTGAAGAGACGGATGTTTCCCACTTGGCATTTGGCTTTCTGGCTAAGGCGGGGAGAACTGTCGCTCTCTGAATTGTCAACCAGTTTACCAGGCTGCATCTGTATCTTGCCTCTAATGTGTTTGTACCTTTCGTCACTTCTCTATGGTCATGTGCTCTTTTTCCTAGTGGATGTTCTACTGTGCTGCCCAGATGGAGTGGTGAGGAACTGTTTCTTTACGACCTTAAAGCAGCAAGAAGCATAGAACTTGCAGTCATTCCCCTGTGCATATTCCTGACCACAGAACAGTGCTCACTACAAAAAGAGCAGTGTTCATATTGTTCACGCACGTGCACAGACACATACTCCAAGGCAAGGTTCTGGATTTTAGACTTAGTTCACTGTTCAAAATGGTAGCCATAGCCATGAGTTGTTGTTTAAATTTGAATAAAGTCACGTTCAGTTCCTCAGCTGCACCAGCCACATTTCACGTACTCAAAGCCACATGTGGCTAGTGCCTACTGTACTGGACAGCACAGACAGAGAACATTTCCATCAGTGCAGAAAGATGAATGGACAGCGTTTAGCATAAAGGAGGGAGGGAGGGGTAATTGGCACATGAGTGTTAGCTCTTACTACATAGTAGCACAGACCAACAAATGTTAAATGTAGTATTCCGCCTTTTCAACTCTCTGCATGTATTTCCCCTGCGATTTTCCAAAGGACCCTTCCACTGGGAAACATGTGAAACTGTTGTTTCCTGATCTAACACCAGCATTCAATAAAAATAGGAATTTTTCATCCTATAGAGAAATGTTAATGCATATTTTGTTACCTAATTTGAACCCTGCTCTGGGGCAGCATGTTACGTGTGTTTCAGCCCATTGGTGACTGTCATGGGTGTAGCGAGAAAGCCAAGATAGAAGACCCTTGTTTCTGGTAGAGATAGGAGTTCAGGATGACTATTCAGGCACATTGTCTGACAAGTCTAGCCCTGGTCAAACACTTTTAAATGTTCCTGTCCAATCTGATCTTTAAAATTCCTGGCTGTGGCTCACTCTGGTGGGCCAGTCTACTGGTAGACCATCCACACTATTAATTCATCTTCAAAGAACATGCACCAGAAATGACTGGAAGACCAGACTTACTACTGATAATATCAGGATGGAGTTTGCTGTTGTTTTGTGGTTAAATATCAACAGATTCCTCAGTGGTAATAGATACAAAGAGATGAACACTGTTGCATGAATATTGCAAGAAACTCGTGGCTCTCTTGGGGACCCTCCAGACCTAGTTTTGAGAATGACTCATTTAATCAGTTTGCAGAGTTTAATTCATATACTCAGATAAGGGTTCTAAATTCTAATGTCTTTGGGAGGAAGGAAGAGCAGAGGATGGTGTTAATTGTCTGGGCTAACAAGAAAGCGAGGGGAGGACTGCATCTCCTCCCGAGATCTGAGATCTGAGTGGCTCAGGGGAGGGCTGATGTGCCTGCCTGACATGGGTTTATCCAGCAATGTTCAGAGCCTCTGCACAGTATCAGGGTCACNGTGTGTGTGTGTGTGTGTGTGTGTGTGTGTGTGTGTATAAAATGGGAAACACTTTGAACAGCATCTAGAAAGCACTAACAGTGAGGATAAATAGATATGACTTGCAGGGGTGCTGGAAGCTTTAGAGACATTGCGTATATATCATCTGGCATATAGCAGACACTTGATAGATGTTAGCCATTATTAATAATAAGTATATTGATTGAACTGCTTAATAATAGTGTGATTCATCTGAATAGAGCTTTACAATTCCTGGAGCACTTGCTGCCATGTTGTCCTCCTTGAACCTGACAATTCCTCAATGATGGGGCTGCCACTTCTGTCCAATGGATCTTGGAGAAGGGCTGGATGCCTTCCCCAGGTCTCCAGGCCAGTGGTCATTGTAAGGACCCAAGAGTGAGCCACAGCGAGGAGCTTCCCAGTCCAGGGCTTGTTCCACACCTCCCCTCCCCCCATTCTGGAAGTTTCCTAGCCATTTGTCACAGCCTTGTTTGAAATGCATGTGGTTCTCATCTGTAATATCCTGATTGTCCCATTAATCTCCTTTAAGCCTCATGAAAAATACAAAGGGCTGGAGCAGGAAATAGTCACCAAGTTCTAATTTTGCATTCAGGGGACTGTTTTTTATGGACGTGAAGAGACGGATGTTTCCCACTTGGCATTTGGCTTTCTGGCTAAGGTGGGGAGAACTGTCGCTCTCTGAATTGTCAACCAGTTTACCAGGCTGCATCTGTATCTTGCCTCTAATGTGTTTGTACCTTTCGTCGCTTCTCTATGGTCATGTGCTCTTTTTCCTAGTGGATGTTCTACTGTGCTGCCCAGATGGAG
>NW_007727282.1:98778-99662 GCF_000696425.1 Galeopterus variegatus | reverse complement strand
TGCCTGCCTGACATGGGTTTATCCAGCAATGTTCAGAGCCTCTGCACAGTATCAGGGTCACTGTGTTCCCAATTATCTGGGGCCGGCTTACCAAACAGGCTGGAGTCTGATGGAAACTATCTGTAGAGTTTTCCAGAGACCAGAAGTCTCAGAACATGAGGACAATCTTCCCCAAATGTCCTGGTAGTCTTGAGTTAATTGTGACATCCCGAGAATTTCAACCTATGTTAGGGGTCATGCTTTGGTCCTCTCAGAGATGACTGGTAGCATTGAGATGAGAATTTCTCTACTACTGTCACTGATAAGGTTCTTAGAAGATTTATAATACTTTAAACCCTTCATAGTCATAAATGTAATGTCTTTTTACATTTTTGCAGTCTTTTAGATAAAGTTTCCCAGAAGCATTGTCCCAGTGGCTTTAAAACTCTTGTCTTTGATCCTTCAAAGTCTTTTGTTCAAATGACATCTTGGCTAGATCCCAACCTATAGCACAGATAAAAGTGAAGCTGTTACTGAAGGAAAAGGGTGGAGCCCCGCTGACTGGACCTCTGCCCCTACTCCCAGAACCCTCCCCTAGCCTTTGAGCCAGCCCCTGCGTCACTAGTGAGCAATCCCTGTGAGTCCCAGAGTGTCACCTACTAAATCCTCGCAATCGGGAGGTATTGACCAGGGCTGCTGCCTCTGGAGTTAGGGAGGCAGCTGAAGAGGGAAGAGTGGTCCCTACACTGTTTGGCCCAATTCAAGGAGGGTCTGTAATGACAATGCAGCGGAAAGGACTTGTCCAAGGTCGCTGGAGGGATAAGGACTGGAATTTCAGTAGACTTTTCTAGAGTACAGCATATTTCTTAATAGAACTCGATTCTAGTTTTCCCAGGCCAAATTAG
>NW_007727282.1:96009-96943 GCF_000696425.1 Galeopterus variegatus | reverse complement strand
CACATTCACCATAGAGACCCTTCTGCCCAGTCACGGGGAGGTGGAGGGAGAGTCTTAGTCTGTTCGGACTTCTATAACAAGATGCTATAAACCGGGTGGCTTATAAACAGCAGAAACTTATTTCTCACGGTTCTGGAGGCTGGAGAGTACAAGGTCAGGGCACCGGCAGATTTGGTGTCTGGTGCGGGCCCACTCTCTGGTTCTCAGATGGCGCCTTCTCTCTGTGTTCTTACGTGGTGGCAGGGCAGCTCTCTGGGGCCTCTTTTGTGAGGGCACTGATCTCATTCGTGACCTAATCACCTCCCAAAGTCCCCACTTCCTAATATCATCACTTGGTGATTAGGTTTCAGTGTAGGAAGTTGGCAGGCACACAAACATTCAGACCACAGGGGGAGAACTCCAAAAACTGCATGAAGAAAGCGAGCTGTAGAGCAAAGGAGCTCATCCTCAAAGGCCAGTGTGATCTTAGTAACCTTACAGAGAGCTTCCCGGTTTTAGAATTAGCTCCAAGGAATCTGGCGCCAGATTTTTAGATGTGCTGAGAGAGAGAGCAAGAGGGAGAGGGATGCTGCTTTTGTCTGGAATTCCAGTACCTTCCTTTGCAAGGCCAGCAATGCAAAGACATGCCCCAAAGAACAGTGGCAGCCTATCCTCCGAATGAAAGCACTTAGTTTTGTCTAATTGTGGCAATTTCTAGGATTTATTGGGAAATTCAGCAGGTAACGTGATCTTCTTCTGTCAGACCCCTACTGGAATATTCCATATTCTCTTTTGTATACTTATCAGCTAAGGGAATTACAGAAATGTATTTCTGGAGCCTGTTGGGGATAAGAGCAGAGATATAAAAAGCTCCTCCTTTCCCACCAGCTGGGTCCCAACAGCCCAAGTGAATGTCACACCTGTGTTAAAAGGCTCTCGATTCCCAGTGGGTTCT
>NW_007727282.1:93800-94723 GCF_000696425.1 Galeopterus variegatus | reverse complement strand
CCCATCCTTTCAATAAAGTTAGATGCAGCCAGGTGAATAGTAAGACTGTATGTTTTCAGCACCTAGTTTTGTGACCTTGAGCAAGTTACTAAACCATTACATGCCTCAGTTTCCTCATCTGTAAAAAGGGATAACAAAAAGTATCTACCACATAAGATTGTCATGAGAATTAAGTGCTTTAATTAAGCTCTTAGCTCAGTTTCTGAAATATAATTCCATCTATATGTGTTAGTTATTACTAGTAGTAGTATCATCAATTAGTATTTGCTGAAAGCTTTTAACACTGTGCTAAGTATTGTTACTGTCTTCTCTTTATGTTGTAAAACACGGGATAGTATAAGAATTCCACATTGGGTGGAAGATCACGAAGCGCAATTGTTTCATTTCGTAAACAGCCTTACGAAGAAGATGCAGTTGTCCCAGTCTTATGGAGGAGGGAGGTGAAGCATGGCTGAGTGGTAAAGAGCCCATCTCTGAGTCACACAACACATGTGAAACTCAAACCCAGGCCTGCAAGCTCCAAGCCTGCTATTCCTAACCATCTATGGAGAGCTGCCTGCCAACCTGCCCCTGACAGGGACCCATAGACAGGGCCTGGTTTCACCTCTGGTAGGAGGCATCTTCCACATGGATCCTCCTCAGGTGGATAAGGGAGACCTCAGTTCAAATCCTAATTCCAACCCTTCCTAGCTCCCTGATTTGTGCAGGTGACTTAACTGCTCTGATCTTTATTCTTCTCCATTGTCTTACCCATTTCTTATGGGTGTAGTGAGGCTTTGTGACATAATGTATGTGAGGGCTCGGTAAGTCTCATTTCACAGTGACCCTGTGCATCAGGCTCTGTGCTAGGTGCTTTACATGCATTATCTCATCTAACCCTCACATCACCACCAGGAGATCAGTACTCTTGTTTCAGATAGGGA
>NW_007727282.1:90845-93616 GCF_000696425.1 Galeopterus variegatus | reverse complement strand
ATTATCTCATCTAACCCTCACATCACCACCAGGAGATCAGTACTCTTGTTTCAGATAGGGAAACTGAGGCTCTATGGGATTACATAACTCGCCCAAGGTCAGAAAGCCACAGATTGTGACAATGAGATTCAAACCCTGGCAGCTGTACTCCGTGGAAGCCCTTTCCCCCTTCCTTTTCTTTAGAGCTGGGTGAATGAATGAGGTTTCCCCACTCCTCCACCTACCTTGGCCCTGCCTCTGTTCCCCACTCCCACAACTGCCAGCTGACACCTGGCTCCATCCCCTTGGACCATCCAAGTCTCAGACACATTTGTGTACTGACCAACCTTGGATATGTACTCCCTTCCCCCAAAGTGATGCTTTCCAGGACCCTGAGCCAAAGAGAGTAAAATAGGAGTATCATGGGGAAAAGTGTTCTAATTGAACAGTGGAACCTACTACTCCGCATAATGAACCTGGAAATGCAAGAGTGCTGCAGCAATATTCTTCCTGAATTGTGGGACTTCCTAGACTCAGGCAAGCACCAAGTGATGTTCTGCTGTGCAATTTAAAACCCAGTCATGCAAAGTCAAGTGTGCTTTCATGTCCAGGAAACAAGAACATTCCAACTGCTCAGCACACCCAAATCAATACTCCCTTACTAACCTACCTTGGTTCTCCCCCTTGATTCTGAAGGCCAATTCAGCAGGAAAAGCATGTTAGTAATCTTGGACTCTCCCTGGCCTTCTTCCCTCCCTCCTCCTCTAGTGTCTTGCAGCTGATACCTTGGGTCATTTGTTTTGCTCTTATGCCTCAGGCTGAGGGACATCCACAGTTTTGAAATTGCTAACTAGAGTTTATCTGGAGAATTCAGATTAGGAACGCATTCAAATGCACTCTCTCCTTGTCCAGTGATGTGTTGGGTTTCTTCCCACAATCAAGTGGAAGACTGGCTGGATACTTCCTCAGTGTATCTTGCAGGAAGGTGTCTCTTCTGGTCACCTTGAATGTTAAATAGGTAAACAAACTTGTTAGGGTTGCTGGGTCCTGTGACATTTTTGACACAGACTCTAACCCCAGCCAAGCACGCACAGAATAACATACCACCATCCGTGGTGGTATTACTGGACCGAAGACTAGACTTAGTGCATCCCTCCTGGGAAAACAGCACTCGATTGCTGCTGTATTCTCCTGGGTCAGGAACATTGTCCTCAAGACCAAATGACAGAACTGTCCAGCACAGACATGACTAAAATGCTCATTGCCGTATTGCCCTGCTGGCCAAGGAACATGGCTTTGCACAAACCCCGCATTCATCCTGGCACATGGGGGGTCCTGGAAAAGCTGACAACAAATAACCCTGGAAGGAAGGCAGGAAACTCAAGGCAGCCATTCATTCATTATTCATTCATTCAATCAACAAACATTTTAAAAATACCTATATTAAAAAAGCACGGAACCTCTAGCCAGACTGCCTGGGTTCAAATCCTAGCTGTGTAACCTTGAGAAAATTACTTAATTATTCTGTCCCTCCATTTCCTCATTTGTAAAATGGGGATAGTCAGTAGAAATNAAAAAAAAAATAGAGAAAGCACTCCTTGAGTTTCCAAGAGAATCAAGCAGATGAGCAGCCAAAAATAAATGCAGTTAAATAAAGATTGATTCTGGGGCCAAATAAACTTCAAGATAGATAATTATTTCTCCGGGTAGTGAATCATGATGGCTCACAAATGAATTCATCTTTTCATGTTTCCAGCACCGAAGGTCCTTGATAGATGGAATTAATTCTCCTTTTCACCTTGTTTCCTTCACCTGATCCCCTCACCTCTCATTGAAGTGAAATTAAGGGCCATTCATTTGGAAAAACCCATTAACTCTCTGCTTGTAGACAGCTTCCTTTCCTCTCAGCCTGGCTGGGTTCTCCCTCCTAGGGTGTGAGCCCTCATGCATCTCTGCTGTCTCTATTAGTGTCCCTTTTGGGCGGTGGCTGAGGCAGTAAGGCTCAATGAGTATTCCGGTTGCTCCTGTACATTTCCCAGCCCCTATGGTGAAGCAGGACATGGGAACCTAGAGACGTGCATCACTTCTGGGCTGAGGCAGGGAGTCATGTGAGGTGGTCTAGTCACTCCCTTACCCCGCAGTGGCAGCTGAGAAGCTGCCTGCTAATGAAGGTGCAGTCAAGATGGCGGCACTTCCTTCTGCCTGGGCCCCAGAGTGGGCAGGTGGAGTGCAGCCTGGGCTCTTTTGTCTTCATGGGTCTCTAACTTACTGCCTTCTCAAGGGCCTCAGTGACTGGTTCCTCCCCGAATTTTGTAGGCAATTGAAAACCTCTTTACAAATGAGTTATTCAGCCTTGGATAGACCTACTCCTAAATAATTTTCTCTGGTTCTTAAAGTTTACTTTTCCCCTCTCTAAAATAACTTCCATACCTCCTGCTGTGGTCACTCTGACTCCCTAGTCTTATTTTCTTGGTTACGTTTGCCATTCTNGGTCTCCACATGGGATCCGAACCCTCGGTGGGAGCGCCGCCACGCTCCCAAGTGGCGCACTGTCCAGTGCGCCACTGGGATGGCCCTTATTAAAATCTTTTTGGTCATTTATGTCCTCAGTCTGTTGCCTGATGTCGGCCTGGTGTTGGGGATTTAGCCAGTGGAGACAGGCAGGCTCCTTCCCTCACCCATAGTCCAAGGGAAGAGCCAGATTATAAGAAATCAAATAAATCAGTAAATACTTTGAGGTGGTGATAAGTGCTATGAAGGAAACAAAAGTGGACGGCAGGAGGTGAGTGAGC
>NW_007727282.1:70987-89677 GCF_000696425.1 Galeopterus variegatus | reverse complement strand
TCATTGAAGTGAAATTAAGGGCCATTCATTTGGAAAAACCCATTAACTCTCTGCTTGTAGACAGCTTCCTTTCCTCTCAGCCTGGCTGGGTTCTCCCTCCTAGGGTGTGAGCCCTCATGCATCTCTGCTGTCTCTATTAGTGTCCCTTTTGGGCGGTGGCTGAGGCAGTAAGGCTCAATGAGTATTCCGGTTGCTCCTGTACATTTCCCAGCCCCTATGGTGAAGCAGGACATGGGAACCTAGAGACGTGCATCACTTCTGGGCTGAGGCAGGGAGTCATGTGAGGTGGTCTAGTCACTCCCTTACCCCGCAGTGGCAGTTGAGAAGCTGCCTGCTAATGAAGGTGCAGTCAAGATGGCGGCACTTCCTTCTGCCTGGGCCCCAGAGTGGGCAGGTGGAGTGCAGCCTGGGCTCTTTTGTCTTCATGGGTCTCTAACTTACTGCCTTCTCAAGGGCCTCAGTGACTGGTTCCTCCCCGAATTTTGTAGGCAATTGAAAACCTCTTTACAAATGAGTTATTCAGCCTTGGATAGACCTACTCCTAAATAATTTTCTCTGGTTCTTAAAGTTTACTTTTCCCCTCTCTAAAATAACTTCCATACCTCCTGCTGTGGTCACTCTGACTCCCTAGTCTTATTTTCTTGGTTACGTTTGCCATTCTGTGAAAGTGTCTTAGTTGTACATTGTGTATAATTTGTGTCCACTCTTTAAAATGTAAACTCTTGTCTGTTCATACTCCATGGTATCCTCAGTGTCCAGAGTAGTATCTGGCAAAAAGAAGGAGCCTAATGAACATGCGAATGAATGAATGAATGAATGCTGATGGCTGGGGAGGCCCCTCATGCCCTCGCTTCTCCCATCCCCATCTCCCATTCTTCGGGGCCGGGCGGAGTCAACTCACTGAGACAGCAGAGTGTATGGTTAGGAGGACGGACTTCAGAGCCAGACCGCCTGGGCTCAGGTGCAGCTGACTACCTGTTTGACCTTGGATAAGTTCATCTCTCTGTGCATCGTCTTCCTCATCTATAAAATCAGGCGGTAGCAGTACTTATTGCATAGGATTGTTTTCAGATTAAGTGAGTTGATATATGTACAATCCTTAGAAAATGGTCTGACTCATAGGAAGGGCCATGTAGGTGTTACCGTTGTTACCAGTTGTTGGGGAAGGGAAGGGCTTGTCCCCCGTCTGGGCTGCTAAGCTCCCTTTAGTAACCAGGGAACCTAGCTGCACTGCTCACCCGGGTCCATTCAGCAAGAAGGTACAACCACACCAAGCCCCGATCCTTAAGTCTAGGAGTCATAAACCCTCCAAGCCTAGAGGAGGGTCCCTGAGGAGAATGGCCCTCCTGGATGGGGACAGATGGTCCTTTCTCAAGGTTGAAGCTCTTTAGGCCTGGTGAGGCCCTGCCCGTCACTCCTCTGTCCTTTCCACAGCCCTTCAGCAATATTTCCATAATTTTATTAAAAATCAACATGTGCTGATGGTGCTTGCTCTGCTCCTCCAGGCACAAAGAACTTGTTCAATTATGTCATCCTGTGATGGGCCCAATCACAGGCACACACGTTAGCTTCTGATCATACCTTTGTTGAGTTTCTCATGACAGGAAGGAAATGAATTTACCTCATGTCACCTCCGTAGTTTGCAAACAGCCTTGGCTTCTGGTAATAACATCTTTCACATTTTGTAAGACCAAGAAGGACATGCTCATGGGGTGGCCAGACCTTGGTGACCTGTGTGTCCAAGCCTGGAGGTGGGCTTGAGCTGATTCCTCTTAGGGATGGTTGCCCTTGGGGCTTGTAGGGGATTGGCTGGGGGTGGGGGCTTGGCTCCTCTGTCAGGGTGGGAGGCCCTGGTGCTGCAGTGAGCACAGCCCTAAATTCACACTGGTAAGGTCTTGAGTCACTAAGGCCTTGGGCAAGTGACTGAATCTCCGTGGGCTTCCCCTTCCATCTGTACATGAGGCTAATTATAGTAGTTATCTCACAGGGTTGGCTTGAGAGTAAATGAGCTAATATACGCACAGCACTTAGAACAGTGCTGGCATATAGTAAACGCTACGTATGGGGTTTTTGTTACTAAAAATTACGTTAAAAATACTTTTGCCATTGTTGCTATTATTGTTTCTTTGCCAGTTAGTAGCCGTGTGACCTTGAACATGTCACTTAACTCCTGTGTGCCATTTGTAAAATGAGGAAAGAGTAGTAAGTCCCTCGGTGGAACCACGTGGACTTCAATGGGTTAGTGCGTGAAAAGCATTCAGAGCAGTGTCACACTGAGAAGTGCGTCGTGGCTGCTAGCCGCTGTCGATCACAGTGGTCCCCCCTTATCCATGGTTTTGTTTTCCACAGTTTCAGTTCCCCATGGTCATCTGTGGTTTGAAACTATTAAATGGAAAATTCCAGAAATAAATAATTCCTAAGTTTTCAATTGCTGGCCATTCCGAGTCACGTGATGAAACGTCATTCCTGGGACATGAATCATCCCTTTGTCCAATGGGTCCATGCTGTTTGTGCTCCCTGCCCGGTAGTCGCTAAGTAGCCAACTTGGTTATCAGACCGACTGTCATGGTGTTGCAGTGCTTGTGTTCGAGTAATACTTATTTTACTTAATAATGACCCCCAAAGCCCAGGAGTAGCGATGCTGGCATATTATTATAACTATCCTATTTTATTATTAGTTATTGTTGTTAATCTCTTACAGTGCCTAATTTATAAATTAAACTTTCCCACAGATGTGTCTGCATAGGAAACAACACAGTATATACAGTGTAGGGCTCAGTACCATCCATGGTCTTAGGCACCCACTGGGGGTCTTAGAACATATCCACCACGGATAAGGAGGGGACTACTATATTGTTGGTGAGTTTCCTCCCTACTAAGTGGGGAAGCTGGGGTGCTGTGGAGGCCTAGACAGACAGGGAGGGAGAGGAGCCTGCCCACGGTGGGTTAGTGTTAGGTGCGTAGGTCTTGCTTTCTATTTGGGACAGTAAGCTTCTGGAGAGAAGGAATTGTCCTCAACCATACCAAGTTCCAAGTTCTGCTAAGGAGTCCTGGCACAGGCCAGAAAGGTGGGGGGAATGGAGCGGTGGATCCTGTGACTTCCTCCAAAGCTCTCAGACTTGGCTGATAAATCCAATCACGAAGGGGTGTGATTCCCAGTGAGGGGCGGCAGACCCGTCTCTCAGTACCCACCCCTCTCCACTAAAACCTCTGATCCTTCAGCAGCTTTTCCCTGCAGGAAGCCACCCCTGTCCTCCCCTCCCCTCACCATCACTGTCACTTTGGAACACCAGTGAGTCTGGGGGGACTCACATCCAAAGAACTGTGGCTAGAGCCTGGGAAGGGCTTTCTCTTGACCTGGGAGAGATAGGATTCCACTGGCACCTCTTCTGAAAAACAGACCAACCAATCTTTCCTCAACCATTTCCTTGGAGTTATTTGCTGTTTGATTTTTAAAGTGGACACATTTCCTGTCCCCAATTAATTCCCAGTGGCAATGTCAGCTTGGGGAAGTGAGGTTTGGGAAAGCTTTGGCATTTTGATCTGATCTGAGATTCAGAGGCTGAACAGGGCACAACCTCTGGGCCTTTCCTGCCCTCCCACGGCTATGCCCTTGCTGGGCTTTCTGGGACATGAGGCACATCTGGGAAGCTCTACTCTCCATGGAGGCCACTATGGCCTTGTTGAGGTTTGGGGCCCAAGGTTGATGGGTCCCACTCAGCCCTCTTAGCCCACAACCTCAGCCAAACCCAGTGGCTACAAAAAGAGCCCATGTTTTTGAAGGAGCCTGGGCCTGCCACGTGCAAGGACCTGGTGCTGTGCCTGTGTGGGATGTGACCTTCATAAACTTAGGCAAAATAGGCAAATTGTTAGGTTTCTCCACTGTGAAAGTGAATGGGAGTGAGGGAGGATGGAGAAAAGCCAGACAGAGTCAGACAGATGGAGAAACAGAGACAGGGAGAAGGAGAGGGCTAGAGTGAAGAGAAGATGAGAAAACCCTAAGGAAAAGAGTTGAGTTATGGGACAGACAAATTCACATAAAGACACAGACCCACAAGGGGAAAGTAGAAAGTCATCATGGGTACTAACAAGTATTGCGAACGTAGTGTGTGCTGGGTGCTGAGAACTCAATCTTTGCAGCAATTCTATGCAGTATGCACTAATGTCAGTTTCATTTTATAGTAAAAACAATGGACATCCAGAAAGGTGAAGTATCTTAGCCACACAGCTTTTGGTGGGGGGCAAGACTAGAGTCCAGGTCCACCTGCCACCTGACTGTGAAGCTGGATTTGCTTGGCCCCTGCAGAGAGGCTGCAGCCCTGGGACCTGAAGCATGGCAGAGCATCTCTGAGTCCACCAACACCCCAGACACTGAGAGCCATAAGGTATTTTGGGGTAGTAGAGATGTGTTTTCTGAAGAGACTTCAGGGGGAAAAAAGGTTAGCTCAGTTTGCAGTGTTATAACACCAAGATCAAGGGTTTGGATCACTGTTCTGACCACCTGCCAAAAAGAAAAAGGAGAGAGAGAGACAGACAGACAGAGAGAGAGAGACAGAGAGAAAGAGACAGAGACAGAGAGACNGGGGGACTCACATCCAAAGAACTGTGGCTAGAGCCTGGGAAGGGCTTTCTCTTGACCTGGGAGAGATAGGATTCCACTGGCACCTCTTCTGAAAAACAGACCAACCAATCTTTCCTCAACCATTTCCTTGGAGTTATTTGCTGTTTGATTTTTAAAGTGGACACATTTCCTGTCCCCAATTAATTCCCAGTGGCAATGTCAGCTTGGGGAAGTGAGGTTTGGGAAAGCTTTGGCATTTTGATCTGATCTGAGATTCAGAGGCTGAACAGGGCACAACCTCTGGGCCTTTCCTGCCCTCCCACGGCTATGCCCTTGCTGGGCTTTCTGGGACATGAGGCACATCTGGGAAGCTCTACTCTCCATGGAGGCCACTATGGCCTTGTTGAGGTTTGGGGCCCAAGGTTGATGGGTCCCACTCAGCCCTCTTAGCCCACAACCTCAGCCAAACCCAGTGGCTACAAAAAGAGCCCATGTTTTTGAAGGAGCCTGGGCCTGCCACGTGCAAGGACCTGGTGCTGTGCCTGTGTGGGATGTGACCTTCATAAACTTAGGCAAAATAGGCAAATTGTTAGGTTTCTCCACTGTGAAAGTGAATGGGAGTGAGGGAGGATGGAGAAAAGCCAGACAGAGTCAGACAGATGGAGAAACAGAGACAGGGAGAAGGAGAGGGCTAGAGTGAAGAGAAGATGAGAAAACCCTAAGGAAAAGAGTTGAGTTATGGGACAGACAAATTCACATAAAGACACAGACCCACAAGGGGAAAGTAGAAAGTCATCATGGGTACTAACAAGTATTGCGAACGTAGTGTGTGCTGGGTGCTGAGAACTCAATCTTTGCAGCAATTCTATGCAGTATGCACTAATGTCAGTTTCATTTTATAGTAAAAACAATGGACATCCAGAAAGGTGAAGTATCTTAGCCACACAGCTTTTGGTGGGGGGCAAGACTAGAGTCCAGGTCCACCTGCCACCTGACTGTGAAGCTGGATTTGCTTGGCCCCTGCAGAGAGGCTGCAGCCCTGGGACCTGAAGCATGGCAGAGCATCTCTGAGTCCACCAACACCCCAGACACTGAGAGCCATAAGGTATTTTGGGGTAGTAGAGATGTGTTTTCTGAAGAGACTTCAGGGGGAAAAAAGGTTAGCTCAGTTTGCAGTGTTATAACACCAAGATCAAGGGTTTGGATCACTGTTCTGACCACCTGCCAAAAAGAAAAAGGAGAGAGAGAGACAGACAGACAGAGAGAGAGACAGAGAGAAAGAGACAGAGACCTGTTCTGACCACCTGCCAAAAAGAAAAAGGAGAGAGAGAGACAGACAGACAGAGAGAGAGAGACAGAGAGAAAGAGACAGAGACAGAGAGACAGAGAGAGAGAGAGAGAGAGAGAGAGAGAGAGAGAGAGAGACTTCAAGGAAGGCAGATGGGTGAGAATTATGCCTCTCACTCGTGACTTTTATATTAGTTAGGATGCTTTGGGCTGCAAGTAACAGAGACACATTTTTTTCCGCAACAGGAAGTCTGGATGTAGGCGGGTACTGATGCTGGTGCAGCTGCTATATCATCTCAAGGTTGTCATCTTGAGGATGTCAAGATTCTCTTGGCTTTCACCTCATGGTTTCAAGATGGATGGGCAGCTTCAGACTTTGGGTCTATTTCAAGGTAGAAAGAAAAGGAAAGGCAACATCAGGCTAAGTTATTCCCTACTCCCCCTTATCAGACTCCCTCCCCTGCAGAGAATGTGGCGTGACCACCCATAGCTGCAAGGAGACTGGAACGTCACTATTCAGCTTTTCATTCTCTACGATGGGCAGGCTGGGAATACACTTGGGTGAGCCAAACTTTAATATCTGCCCTTTTCTGTTGAACCAGCGTTAGCCCAAAGCCAGCAGTAACCCTCACCTCAAGGCAGGGAGCATTCTGTTCTCTTGGAAGTTGCAGGCACGCCCTTGACTTGAGGCACGAGGCTGAGCTGAGCTGGGTGGTGGGGCGATGAGGGAGGTGTGGACACTCAGCACCCCCCGCCTTGGTGTTGCTGGAGGTGGGCATGTCGTGTCTGGAACACAATGACTGTAGTCTCTTGGCTGTTCAGTGCCTGCCTTCCCTGCAGCCAGCTGCACAGCTCACATCCCAGGAGAGGCAGCAGATTAGATCAGTGAAGGAACAGAGAGGCTGGGAAGGGGTGGAGGAGGAAGGAACGTGGATTTGACAGAATTTTCTAAAATATCATATTATTGATTTGGAAGAGACACGAAAGAGGAAATGTACAAGATGGGTGATAAGGGGCTCAGCTGAGACGGCGTGAGGGAGTCTGCCTGTTTTGATTGGAGGTATCATTAGACCACTGGTTCTCAACCGTTCTTTCATTATTTCCCCCTGCCCCCTGCAGAGCCTTTTCAAACACTTTTTTCCTAATCACTCCCTTGCCTATGAGATTTTAATACCACAGATACACTGTATATCTGTATATGTATTGTATATGTATCTGTTCTTATACATAAAAGGACTAAGATGGGTTTTTTTGTCCTTTTTTGTGATCAGTAAGGGGATCGCAACCCTTGGTGTGGTGTCGCCCACACCGCGCTCAGCCAGTGAGCGCACCGGCCATTCCTATATAGGATCCGAACCTGCGGCCACGGCGCTCCCAGGGCCGCACTGTCCCGAGTGTGCCATGGGCTCAGCCCCTAAGATGTTTTTTGACCTCCCAAATACCTATTTTGGCCTCCTTGAAGCGCACCGGCCATTCCTATATAGGATCCGAACCCGTGGCGGGAGCGTCGCTGCGCTCCCAGGGCCGCACTGTCCCGAGTGTGCCATGGGCTCAGCCCCTAAGATGTTTTTTGACCTCCCAAATACCTATTTTGGCCTCCTTGAAGGACATTTTGCCCCCCTTGGGAATACATGCACTGGATATATCTCTAGACACATGTGGGCTTCCTCAGGGATGGGAAGGGCTGGCACCACCCTCTAAGCTCAAACCTTGTGGAGAAGGGGAGTTGGGAGGAGCCTTACATTTCTTGAGCACCTACCATGTGCCAGACACCAAGACAGGTGCTTTATAAGCACCAACTCACCTGATGCTCATAGCAGCTCTGAGTGGTCAGAGCAGGGACCCCATTTCGCAGATGAAATCAAGATTTAGAGGTTCACCCCTCCTTTGAAGAGACCCAACTTTTCCAGATGAATGAGCCCACACTATTCCTATGACGGGCTGTGGTTATGAGTCAGATGGGGTCAGAGCTGGTGGGGTGAGGAGAACAGAATGGGCTGCAGTCCATGGTGGCATTTCCAGGAGGAGGGGGGATGTGAACTGGACCTTAAAGGAGAGACAGACAGAGAAATGAGAAGGGGAGGCAGTCCAGGCAGGGGAAGCAGCAGGAGCAAAGGCTTAGGGCTGTAAGGGACTCCTAGAACTGAAAGGAACTAAGGCAGAGCCATCCCAGGCAGAGAGAAGAAACCTCGAACACCTGTTTATTCTATGGGCTCTGGTCATACTGTGGTAATGGGCCAAGGATCCAGCCTGAGCATACTTAGCACAATTTCTATAAGGCACAAAGGTATTTCCTTGCAGGTTTGGACAGGAGATGGAGGCATAAAAGGCAGGAATCTGGGTTTCCTAATTCAGGGACTTCTGAAATTGAGTGGTCTTTTGAGAGTATCACGGTAGAGGAAATCTTTGCTGGAAAGTAGCTGACTCTGTGGCCTCAGACTAGAATTTTGTTTCCTTTTCACTCTCAAAATCCTTCTGGCTCACCCACATCTTTCCTTACAGACACTTTGCTAGAGCTGTTGCTGACATGGGTGTATAAGTAAGAATACACTCCGGTAACAAATCTCAGCAGGCCACTGCAGTGAAGTTGTATTCCTCACTCATGCTCCGTGCTCTGCACAGGTTATCCTGAAACCCAGGCTGCTGGAGCCTACGTTTTCCCTTCTGAGCCCCCATTTTAACACTGACATCCTCTGTCACTGCAGTGGGGGAAGGGAACGTGGAGAACTGTGCACAGCTCCTCAGCTCTCCACAGCTGTCACGATGGGACACTTGCCACTTCTCTTGACATTTCATTGGCCAGCGTAGGCCACATGGCTTAGCCTAACTTCAAAGGGAGCAGGGAAATGTAATCCTGCCATGTGCCCAGGATGTGAAGGGCAGGGGATATCTGTCAGCAGCACTAAAGATGGCTACAATGATAATAATAAATGATGAAGCTATTAAGTTGAGTTTTCAAGGTCAAGTAAATGATGTTTTTCCTCTGCTCCCCCTCTCTCTATAGCACTCTGATTATCTCTCCATTAGCACTTGTATTATGCTGTTTGGTAAATATTTATTTGTTGTCCCAGCTGAAGTCAAAAATTCTAAGGGCAAGGAGTATGTTAAATAAAGAAGATCCCCTCACTAGCAAGGACAGCGCTAGGTACACAGGGCAACATCGCAGTCTCTCTGGTGGTAGGTCTAGTGAAAGTGGCAGGTGCATCTGAGTTCTGGAATATCCTGAGCATGCCTCTGTCCTAGCACTGACTACGACATTGGTTGATTCTCGAAGTTAGAAGTCGGAGGTGGGGGAAGCTTCTAGAAGGAGAAAGCCTGTGAACCAGTGACCTAGCACAGGCCACAATAGCAGGTGCATGATGTGTTCTTGACTGTAGTGCTTTGCTTTTGATGATGGTTCATTCATCCTCTGTCCTGCTGTTGCTGTAAGTAGGGAAGATATTGCTAGTCTCATTTGACAGATGGGAAAACAGAGTCTCAGAGTTTGGCTGTCAGCCTGGTCTGCTTACTTCCTTGAGGCTGAGCATTCATCTCCTCTCTGGCTAGGCCAGCTGAGCCAGACCTGCCAAGTTCAGGTTTTCCATCCCTCAGCACAACACCATCAATCAAGTGTTCTCAGATTGGTAGAACTTAAAAATGACAGTCATTTGAAATTGAGTAGAATTCGGTATTATTGAAATAGCATTCTAAATTTTAATCTTGTGCATCGACTTTTTAATAGCTTCCACTTCCACTAAAAATTATAGGCAATGCTCACAGACATTCAATTTAAATACTGTCAGGCAAGACTGATTTCTCTTCCAGCATTGCCAGATTTTCTTTCTTTCTTTGCTTTCTTCCTTTTTTTTTCTTTTGAGTACTGAGTTAATTTTTCAGTACTTGGAGATTTTACAGAGTAAGAAATTTAAGAAAGAGAGCACGTCTTTGCTTATGGCCCTTTTATTTTGGCTTCTCTTCTCTAGCCTTCTTTCCAGTGTGTATCCATTGATGAGGTGGGGCAAGCTCCTCTGCGGAAGCTAGGTAATGGTTATTTTTTTCTGGGGCACCTTTTCTTATCACTATGTCATTGTCACGATGTCAAACAAGTTTAGTGATCAGTATTGATACCCTCCCTCCCCATGCGTTCCTTCCACACCTTGCCTCTCCAGTACCTGTAGAAGTCTCCCAGGAGATGCTGGCCATCTTTGAAAGATGCTTCTCTGTAGCTGTTACTAGTTTTCTTTCCCAGCTCCCCGGCACCCTCTGGCCTGGTTCTCTTCTCTTCTCATTCCCATTCCAGATTCTTACTTTGAAGCGAGATCGGAATAATGGAGAAGGAGGGCAGGATCGATGAGGAGGAAAGACCAGGGGTGATGGGGAGGGATGCGCATGGTTTTAGAATCAGACCTGACCTGGCTCAAGTTTCTTGCTTTGCCACTTGCTAACTGGAAAAGTCATTTCACCTCTTGGAGCTTCGGCTTCCTCACCTGTAAAGTGGGGTTAGTGACATCTATCTCACGGGGTCCTAGTATGGATCCAATGAGAAAGTGTACATAAAACACAGTCAACATTATTGTGGTGGATGGCATTTGTCACTAATGGGCTGTTTTTTCCTCTCCTCTACCCTGCAGTTCCTACACCCAGCAATTCTCAGTCCTAGATGTACATTAGAATCACCCTAGAGGCTTTAAAAGGTGCCAAAATCCTCAGGCCTCACTCTAGACCGATTAGATCAGAATCTGGAGGTGTATGCTTATGGCGTCTTTAGTTTTCTTTGTAGGTTCAGAACAACTCTGAGTCCCTAGGGTTGACTAAAGCCTGATTGAGCCTTACTTCTGAGATTAGAAGAATCATATTTTAGTGCTTGTGGGTAAAGGCCCAGATCTCTCAGTAGTGGTGGAATGGGATTCCACCTTTCCTGGCTGCCTAAGAGAATAAAGAGGACTAGGGTTGACTAAAGCCTGATTGAGCCTTACTTCTGAGATTAGAAGAATCATATTTTAGTGTTTGTGGGTAAAGGCCCAGATCTCTCAGTAGTGGTGGAATGGGATTCCACCTTTCCTGGCTGCCTAAGAGAATAAAGAGGAGAGGTAGGGGAACAGGGACTGTCAGTGTGTGGGACCAAGTGCTTTCTTGGTTTTCTTCTTGGGACACCTGTGCGTCCCTGCAACCACCATCCTTGGTTCCATAGGGATGGAGTTGGGAGAGATGGAGAAGGAAAGAAGAGGAGGAAAGGAGGGTTGAGAAGGGACTTCTTTCATGGGACCTTCCCCAGACTCTTCTCCCCACTGCAGTATTCCCCTCCTTTGTGCCCTGAAAACCCTTCAATCTAACCCTGAGCCATCCAGTGTGGTCCAACATGTGGCCATTAGCCACACACAGCTACGAGACACTTAAAAGAGGGGTAGTCTGAATTGAGATGTGCCGGGTCATAATATCCCAAAACTACTACAGAAAAAAATACCTCGTTAACAAAATCTTTAAGTGATTGGGTACATGCTGAAATGGTAATATTTTGGATATATTGGGTTCTGTAAAATATTACTACAATTAACTTCACCTGTTTCTTTTTACTTTTTAATGTGGCTACTAGAAACAGTATGTCTTAATGCTTCCATTAGACGGGCAGTTTGAGGACAGGGATGTCAGCATCCCATTTCCTGTCCCCAAAACACCTATCATCAAAGTACATTGTACTCAGCAGGCAAGTGATGCAGGTTTTCTGTAATTCTGGATGATGATGGTGATGAAGATGATGATGATGTAAAAAAGCTCAAATGATATATTGGGGTCAAATTACAAAGATTTTCTAAAAAAACCATTCAAGATGGAATGGTTACATTTTTTAGAATAAGGATCCTCAAAAATATCTGGATTTTAAAAATTAATTTACATATATAAAAATCCTTAGTACATGTAGCAGAAATATCTTCAATCATTTGTATTTAGAAAAGAGGCAATTTTAAAAGAGTCTTACAATGAAAACTCTCCTAAAATGTTTAGTATCTCTTGCTATGGGCCTGTACTAGGCGATGGGGATAGAGCAGTGTACAAAGGAGATATAAATCCATGCTCTTTGCACCTTACACAGTATATGAAAATAAACACAATTTCAAGCAAAATGTTTACATGTCGGATGGTATCATAAGCAGCCTAGATAACAAGAAAACAAAACAAGGCAAAGGAGTGGGGGTGTGGGGGGCTGTGGGTGACTCTGAATCTTCCATCAGGGAATTGAATCAGTAGCAATCAATCAAAAGTCTGGAGAAGGCGAGCAAATCAGTTGGGGCTCACTTCATCTTACTGTTTCAGTAATTCACTGAATATGTGTCTTTCATTCATTTATTTATTCAACAAATGCATGTATTGAAATCCTGTTATGTGCTTCAAGCAGTTGTGAGAGAAGGAAGTGGGCTCACCTCCCAAGGAGCGCACAGCTCAGAAGCATAAAAACACGCCAGTTAGACAACAAACTCACGTCCTCTTTCCGTTCGGTCCTCAATTAGGCAATACTTCAGCAGCTGCAGAGCCACTCTTAGCATGCTAAGGTAACACAAGTGTATCTCATCTGAAATATTCTTGAATGCAGGATGCACGGGAGCTGTTGAGATGCCCATCGAGGAGTCTGGGCCCCACAGGCAAACGCTATGAAGTTCTGGTTATCATTTTGAGACCAAAATGAGTTGAGGCCTAAAAATGCTACAACTTCACTGCAATGTGGTAGTTTGAATTTAGGCACAAATGTTATTTTTGAATTATAAGCATACGAGTGGTTTGTAGTGATATAGTTTGAGAGGACTGTGGGTTATTTGCCAGACTATTCTTGATAAAAGCAGCACCTCACCCATTTAATCCAGAAAGAGAAGAGCCAACAGGTCCTCTGACCAGGGAAGACCAGGGTACAAGGACACACATTCTGCTTGACACCATCTATACCATTGCTGTTTCCCTTCCTGGGATCAGCTGGCAGAATCGAGACCCTCTCTGACCAGATGAGACCATTCTAAAGTTCCAGGCAGGGAGCAGAATGAAAATGTGTGTTTGTTTTACTCGCAGCTGACCAGTTTGTGTTCTCTGTGTAAGGCCCCACATTGGTTAAAGAGAAAAGAACCTGTGCTTTGTCACCTTTGAAACCAGAAAAGTTGCCTTTAATTAGATTAACACATGGTGTAAAGTAAGGCAAACCGTAACTAAAGCCAAAATGTTTCATTATTTTAGTTATACTAAGTTTCCATTTATATTGTCAGGGCCAGGGCTCAGACCCTTCAAACCCATTGTACAGACTGGGTCACCAGACCCCTCACAAGCAGGTTCATGCTAGGTAATTGGGAAAGATTCCAGGAGCTGTTGGTAGACAACACGGGCTCAGTCCTCGGTGGCAGCAGCCTACAGGTCCGGTAGCTTACAGGTCCGGCAGTGGCGGTGGCCTTGCAGAGAGTCCCGGGGACACTGGCAGTAGCAGCCTCCAGCAGCAGCAGTGACCTCCTCATGCACCTCCCCCCCCCGGGGGGACATCCCAGAGGTGGGAGGCGCCGTGGATCAGACCCACTCATTCTTTATACTTAAGTCCATAACCCAGGACACCTGAGCAATTGCACACACGCAATTACATTAGTCGATAACCAAGGGACACCTGAGTGCACATGCCTCTTTACATCAAATGCTCGACAAGATTCTGAACATCTGAGGGGCCCTGACCATTTTCCTATATTTTCCCAGCACATGGGCTCATTGCTAGATGAGCACGGTGTCCTCCTATATTAGTCTGAATGTTGGAAGCTGGGATGAGGCGGATCAAATGGCTTTCTTCTGAGCGCTGTGTACGTCTGCGGTTCCCGTTTTGCTCCTTTGAATCCCTAACCTGTCTTCCTCTGGCTTCCTTGCTGCCATCCATGGATTTGTTCAAGTGTGCTGCTGGTTCCCTGTCACTCCAAAACTCTCCTAGCCCTGCCCGGTGACCCCACCAGTCCCCTGTGTTCTGTGCCTGGTGCTCTGGGGAGGAAAGCGTGTGGCGAGGCTGTCCATTCTGCCACCCAGGGAGGCAGGGGGAGGGCAGCTAGGGTAACAGCAGCAGGTGGGTAGGTGGGATTTCTGGGCTGAGCCTGCAGGGGACACCAAATCAGCAAGGACCCTTGGCAGAACAGCTCACCTGTATCCAGCAGGGCTGGCAGAAAGTGGGGCTGCACTGGGTCCCCAAGCTCTGTTACAAATGGGTTTTTGACCAAGTGTTTTCTTGACCCAAAGAAGCTCCCTCTCATTTTCTGCCTCTCCTCCCTTGCCAACTCCTGTGCACCCTTTAGTCCTCAGCTTTGAGCCCCAAATTCAGGCCAAATGCCCCTGGTCTGTGCTCCCCAGCCCCAGGTACTCGGCCCATCACGCTGCTCTGCAATTGCACCATAATCTCTCTCCCACACTGGGCTGTGCCTTCCTTGACAGTGGAGACTGCGTCTTGTTCTTCATTTTATTTTCAGAGCCCTGAAAAGTATACCTGGAGCTGTCAATATTTGTAAACTTGAGTGGATCCCATCAGTGTGTATAGCATCATGTAATTAATTACAGACATCTCCTGATTATCCACTAAGTGGAAGGAAGCAGCAGCATGGACAAGCCAAAAGTGCAGATAATCCAAAATTTATTTCTCTAAGGCTTTCAGTGTTCCCTAGGGCAATTTGGGGGAGGGGACAGGTTATCTATCTTCTTGATCATTGTCATATTTATTAAATAAAAATGGGGATTTGGGTGGCATTTGAATATTGATGATTATAAAATGCCTTTCATTGCCTTCCCCTTCAGCATCATTTCATTCTTACTGGCTGTCCCTAGTCAAGACAGGAATGGTTGTTTATGGAAATTTATACGTTTCATTGGCCCACTGTTGCCACAATGCTGTATATCATAAAGCACTTTTGTACAAATTAAACATAAGGATGAACAAGTTATTGCTCATTATTGGCTACTATATTCATCATGCCTGAACCTGCTGCCAGTCAGTGTTAGAAGCCTGGGAGTATGCCCGGTGGGGTGAACCAGGCCAGTAGGGGATTTAAAAGTTCTCCAGATAAGCCACATGTGATGACTGAGCTTTCTGAAGTTCAGGCATGCGGCTGTTAGGAATGCCCAGGGGGAGGGGCCAGTAAGATGCTGGCGTTTGTTGAGGCCATTGTATGCTGACTCCTTTAGTCTAGGTTCCTTGTGGCTTTGTGCATTGGACAGAGAACAGGCTGCCCTGTCGATAGCAGTAATGACCACAGCGTCCTCCTATTCAGCCCCGTCTCTGTGCCTAACAGTAAGGCTCAGTGCTTTTCCCTCGTTATTACTCACCCTCCATCCTGAATGGATGACACTATTTTCATTTCACAGATAAAGAAACCGAGTCCTCATACATTGAGTCAGTTTCCCAAAGTCATATAGGTAGTAAGTGGTGGGATTCAAGTAGAGTTCTCCCTGGTTGCTTTTGCCACTAAACCTTGCCACCTGTACAGTCAGGCTGTGCTTTCCTGGGTATGTCATTCATTGGTAGCTGTGTGACTTTAAGCAAGTCTCATTGGTCTCTGGGCCTCAGTTATCTTTTCTGTATAATGGGGATTATACTAACTGCCTGCTTCGGAGGGATGCTAGGAAGATAGAAGCAACCAAAGTGCACAGCAGTGTTTAGGGAAGTGCTGTGAGTTCAGGACAAGGTGGGGTCGTCATTGTTGTTTTTCTTGCATCCTAACTCCTGGAGTTTCTAGGTTGTGGGTTGAAAACCTTGAGCTACACTGAACATTCTTCAAAGAAGTACAGCAATCAAGGTCTTGGCTTTGGTGATCTACACAGCTTGAGTGAGCCCCATGAGCCTGCTGGGCTCCTCTGGAGGCTGACAGAGTGATGGGGAAGCCAGTGGAGGTGGCCACAAGCAAGGCTGAGTAAGGGGATGGGAGTGGCTCTGTCGTGATATGGACTGATGGCATGAAAGCTCTCCAGAGTTTTCAGGGGAATTGCGGCCTCTGTGTTTTTAACTGTCTCCCATTTAGAGAAACTTCTCAGTTCTTTTTATGCTGAACTCAGTGGGTGGGTGAGTAAACAAACTTTCCTCAGTTCTTACTTGATCTGCCACCCACAATCTGCTCAGGAAGGGGATAGGAGAGAGTAGATATCAGTGGCAGAGAAGAAGGGGCATCTGCACAAACCTAGATGTGCGAAGGAAGGAGGTTTTTCTTTATTAAGCCTGATGTGGAACAATAATAACAAAAGCAATTATAATATGAATAACAACGTTTACCCATACTGGGTTCTTACTATGTGACAGGCGCTTTCTAAGCTATTATGCATTATCTTATTTAATTTTTAAAATAACTCTATGAGCTAAGTACTGTTTTTGTGATTGTTTTTATAGATGAATGAACTGAGGCACAGAGAGATGAAGAAACCTGCCCGAGGTTGCATCCTGATCAGTGACAGAGTTAGGATTGGAACCCAGGCAGCTTGATCCCAGAGCCTCACTCTTAATAAATATTCTCTGCCACCACTTTGCAGTAAATTAGAGAATAGAATTAACTCATTTCAGATAGGAGATTCATGTTGTTTAATTTCTTATTATCCAAGCCAACAGAGGGGAGCTGTCTTAGTCCATTTGCGCTGTTATAACAAAAGTACCATAGATTGGGCGGCTTAAACAAGAAACATTTATTTTTTGCAGTTATGGAGACTGGGAAGTCCAAGATCAAGGTGCTGGCAGATTCTGTGTCTGGTGAGCACCTGCTTTCTGGTTCTTAGATGACTGTCTTCTCGCCGTGTCCTCACATGGCAGAAGGAACAAGAGAGTACTCTGGGATCTCTTTTATAAGAGCACTAATCCCGAAAACATGGGCTCCTTCTTATGACCTAATTATCTCCCAAAGGCTCTACCTCCTAATACCATCACATTGAGTGTTAGGATTTTGACATATGAGTTTTGGGGGGACACAGACATTCAATCCCAAGCAGAAGCCAGTGATTCCCCAGATGATTCATGTTAGCTCTGGAATGCATTATGAGATTTTCTTTTTTGATAAGTTCAGAATCAGGGGCACAGAAGGTGAGGAAGCCCAATTACTAAGCCAAAACATATTTATTCTCAATAATTTTGTTGAATAGAACAAGATACCAAAGAGTGTCTCATTTTCCTCCTTGGAAATCTCTCAGAAATCATGACGTCCCATATGTGTTTTCTTCTGCTACCTTTTGTTAATACCATTCATCAATAAAGGTCTTCATCTGGTAGCAAAAGAAAGAAGTTATGACCTCGCATCAGCCTTAGTCCACTTGTCTCTTTCAGGACCATGGACAGGGCCTGGGTGTTCAGGTAAGTGCTTTAGTTAAGCTACGCCTTTGTTTTCGGCTCTGTTTATCTTACTTAGGACATTTTTCTAATCATCGTAAGAAGTTACCCGAGCATGGTCTAAGTACACACCGCTCACATCAGAGTGGATGATGCTTTTCCAAGGATAATCTGCAGAGTGGGTAACTGGCCTGTTTTTGCTTTCCATGGCCCTCTTGGGACTTGACAGTATGACCCCTTTGCCTCGCAGTATGGCCTGCTTTCCTGAGATTTTGGTTCAGTGTGGTTGGTGCCAAAAATCAAAAGAAGTAATAAGCATTTTCCTGTTCTTCAGCATCACTAACTGATGATGATGATGACAATGACATGGGTGACAATACATATTCACTGAGTGCCTGCTGTGAGCCAGGCACTGCTGCAAGTGCTTGGCATGCATTATTTTATTTAATCCCCACAACAGTCATAGGGGATATGGATAGTTTTATAGGTGAAGAAAATAAGACACAGAGAGACTGATTAAATGGCGCAGGATAACCCAGTTAGGTCCCAAACAGTGGAGCAGCCCCCACTCTGAACCTTGAGGTCATCCTGTGTGCACTGCCACGGGGTCCTCAGTGGGGAAAGGGAGGCGCTGGCCTTTTCTGAGCTCCTGTCTGAATGTGTGTTTCGTGAGTGTCATTATTCTCAGTGTCTATCTCCTGGGGTTGTGTTGAGATTAGAATTCTATTTTATAGTAGAGGAAACTGAGGGAGCGTTTAAGTGTCTTGCCTAAGATCGCACAGATCATAAACAGAGGAGACAGGTTTGTCTGTCTCGGGGCCCTTTGCAGTGGGCTATGCTGTTTCCCAGTCTGCTCTTTACTCCATCATAGATGGTCCTGTGAATTCTGGTTTTTCACTTTACAGAGAGATATGGTTAGTATTTGATTGGATCCAGTTCTGCTTAGGATCCAAGCTTGTCCAGATGACAGGATGGTGCTACTTCAGAAGCCAGGGATGGCAGGTGAAGTTGCCTAAGGAGTCATAAAGCGAGGGCCCAGAAGCAAAACTGGCTGTGCCATGCGCAAGGGTTATAAACATCTCCGATCTGGATCATTTTGCTGCATCATCTCCTGCTAATGTGCTGCTGGGACAGGGCCTGAAGTGATCTTTCAAACAGAAAACGTGTGCATGTTGCAGGGAGGACTGGTGCTGTGTTGGCTGGATGACATAAATCCCAGTTTCTGCCCTTTCCCCACTGGTGTACTTGCATTTATTTGTAGGCCCAGATATACTGGGCAGGGATGACCTGCGTGGATGGAGAGCAGGCTTACTTTGGTGTGGTGGTCTGGTCTCACTGATAACCAGATATGTATAATGTCATCATGAGAGGGACCTCAGATCATTCTAGAAAAGTCTTTCTTTTTTTTTCCTTTTTGTCTTTTTTCGTGTCCGGCAATGGATCGCAACCCTCAGTGTCGCGCCCATACCGGACCGGGACCAGCAATGGGATCACAACCCTCGGTGCTGCGCCCACACCTCGCTCAGCCAGTGAGCGGGAACCGGTCTGTATGTGGGATCCGAAC
>NW_007727282.1:65979-70032 GCF_000696425.1 Galeopterus variegatus | reverse complement strand
CGCCGTGCTCTCAAGCGGCGCACGGTAGCAGTGCACCACCGGGCCGGCCCTAGAAAAGTCTTTTATTTATAGCTGGAGAAGCTGAGGTCCAGAGTGAGGAACAAGGACTAAAAGTCAGTGTTTGACCCCTAATTCAATGCTCTTTCCCTGCAAACATGATTAATTTCAATAACATGAAAATATTATTACTATTATTAATATTATCAACAAAACTTCCACCAGAGGTAAAGCATTGGACTAAATGCTTCGAGCGTTGTCAAGATCATTGTAAGTGATGGTCCTTCCCCTCAAAGAGGGGATTGCCAATCTGGTGTTTGAGACATAAAACAGAGAGATATTACCACCATCATCACTACCACGCCCATCCTGCTCATCAAACAAACCTATTTTGAGCACTCCCTACATGCCAGGCTTTGTGCTATGGGCTTTATTTATACCGTGTCTTAATTTAAAACATATGGCAAACCTATCATTAATCATGCTTGCAGATTAGGTTCAGAGGTGTTAAGTAACTATCATGAAACCTTCCATGATGAAGCTTCACATGGGGAATGCAGTTAATCAAGCGTAATAGAAGCTCAGAAAAGATAGAATAGTGTGCAGGTTGCTGGAGAAGGTGAGACTGGGGGGGGAATTGGGCTGATCTGTGAAGAGTTATGAGGACAGTGAAACAGCCAGGATGAGGAGGACAGTGCAGACAGGAAGCAGCTACCTGCAGGGGTTTTAGAGTGAGAAAGCCTGAAGGTTAGACTAGGGAACAACGTGTGGAGGGGCCCAAGGAATGAATGAGTGGACCTTCCAATTGCTACTGAGCACATTTCCTGTTTCAGGCCCCTTGTAAGGCACTGGGCATGCAGAGGTGAGAGACACAGTCCCTGCACTCAGGAACGAGGGAGAAGACCCCAAAGCAGCCAGCCACCATCCTAGAGGATAAGGGCTGGGCAAGTGGCAAACTCAAGGGACTGTGTGAGTTCAGAGGAACGAAGTCAAATGTGGCTTGCTAAGGGTTTCAATGCAAGGGGGAGCCACAGAAGGCTTCTGAGTCAGCGGGTGTCCTGACCAGATCACACACTTTGGGAGGGACTGCTGATACTGTGGAGTGTGGCCCGGAGATGAGGGGACCTGCTGGGGCAGTGCAGGCTAGCACACAGCAAAGCCCTGGCAAAGGCAGTACCTGCGTCAATGCAGAGGTGAGGCAGGAAGGCATGATAAGGAGAAGGCCGAATGGATTGGGACTCGGAGGTGGAAGGAGTGAAGGGTCCCAGCGGGCACTCACAGGGGTTGCACTTGGAGCCAGCTGGTAACTGGCCTTCAAGGGAGTCCTCCTCCTGCCTGCCTGTGAGCAGGTACAGAGAGGACTTCTGTTCCGGCCACTCCCTGGCTTGGTCAGCTGCCCAAGCTGCAGCCAGAACGCAGGGCTGGCAGGGGCTTTCGCTCCACACAAAGGCCGCTTCCCCTCTGTGGTCGGACTGGCAGTGTTTGCGTTTACTGTGCCAGCCACGCCTGCTGCTGCAGTCCCCAGGGCTGAGGCTGGGTGGCTGCTGAAGGCCGGGCTTCCGGGAGCCCGGGCTCACTGTGGCAGGGAGGGAGGGGTGGGACGCAGCCGGTGCCAAGAGAAATATTAACTTGACATTTAACAAAAGGGTGAATCCATTTATTGCTCTGCAACAATGTGGCACTTGCATCCTGAGTTGCCTTCTGATTTCCTATTGTCTTTCCTCCTCAGTGATCTGGCCAGGCTGCTGTCAGCATGGTAATGAAGGCAGGCTCCTAGTCAGTTAAAAGTCGGTCTTGGTTTCTCTCTCTCTCTCTCTCTCTCTCTCTCTCTCTGTGCCATATCTGCTGTATATCTGGGATATTACAGTTCCATGGACCCAGGCACACCTGGGTTTCAGCAGATCAGCCCTAGATGTGTCTGCTCCCAGAATAGAGAGTGTAGCCTTGACAGGGCTTTTGCCCTTCTGTCATCCCACAGTGGCTCAGTAAGGTGGTCAGGACAGGTGCCTGTCTAGGTGAGGAGGCTAGGACCCCGGCTCTTGCATAATTATAGTGTGCCAAGTTCGTTGCTGGTATTTTAATTGCATGACATCATTTAAGTCTCACCAGAACACAGTGGGGTGAGTCTGGTTGTTCCATTTTGTAATGAGGAAACTGGAAGAGTTTAAGAATTTTCTCAGCTGGGAAGTAGCAGAGCTGGGGAGGAAGTCGTATCTACCTGACCCTGAAGTGGCCACACCACTGCTGCAGGGGGAATGGGTGAGTTTGGGGAGTGGGCACAGTGTCCAGTGGGTGCCATGCTCCCTGGTCCCTGTCTGTCCAGTGGCTACAGTGGCTCATGATGGAGGAGGAAACATTCTTTATGC
Organism: Galeopterus variegatus; assembly: GCF_000696425.1. NCBI lineage: Eukaryota > Metazoa > Chordata > Mammalia > Dermoptera > Cynocephalidae > Galeopterus > Galeopterus variegatus. The sequence goes on along the minus strand of NW_007727282.1, from coordinate 67,669 downwards.
ATCAGTGCCCAACCCCACCTCCAGAAGACATCCCCAAGGACGACATTCCTTCTTACCCTCTTGTTTCACCCAAACTGGATCTGGTAAGTCAACATTTGAATATCTACCTGAGGATCATTTAGAAGCTCATGGAATGTTCTTTCCAGAAATTGCCTCCAGGCAGGCCTTACCCATGCCAGCCCTGGCCAGTGGATGGCTCTACTGCGCTGAACCCAGTTCAAACTCTGGAACACCCCTATTCCCGAACCCCCACTCCCATGCCCCGCCCTGTACAGTGGGAGGGAGATCCAGCAGGCCTGACGTGAAAGTCAACTCCTAGGGTTTACAGTGATACGTGAGGCAGGAGCCAGAGGTGGAAACACACATAAATACATCTACTATATATGAGGTAACTTTCTTCAATGACTTTCTCATTCTTAGCTCTGCAAAGCTACGTACACGTTGATATCACCCCTCTCACAACTCTGTAGGTATTTGGTGACTCTTGCCATAAAATTCCACTCTTGTAAAGTGATGGTCCTGACCACAGTTGGGGTTGGGACAGAAGAAAACCCACAGGTCCACAGCTAAGTCCTGTTCTGCTACACTCCATCTGTGTGCCTCTCTGTGTCCCAACTGGGTTGAATAGAAAGGCCAAAGATTACCATTGGCAAAGGCGTTGCTCATTAGAATTTGTCCCCCACCTCAAACCCACTCTTCCATGCCTGTAAACCTCATTTCAGGGAATTCCACTTGGAAATGGAAAAGTTCAACTCCTGGAAGTCTTGGTGTCCAAATTAGGAGACCGGTTGATCTTTGATGTACCCATCTGTTCTCAACGTAACTAGCTTCAGCTTATGGAAGCCCAGTGGTCATCTGAGCTAATGGAACTGATCTGTGTCTACTTGGAGTTGATCGAGCAGTGTGTGGGAATGCCAAGGCCACACCCCCCACCCCTTTTTTTTTTAAGAGGATGGCTGTGTGTTGGAATAGAGTTCACCGGAAGATTATCTCTGGGGTTATGAATTCTTATCTTGATTTGATCCAAATCAATTACTTTGTCTTGGTTCTCATTTTAATGCCAAATAAGTCAATCCTCAGGGTAAATTCTTTCAGAGTGTCCCAAATTATGAAATCCTTGTATTTCCCTCTAGTGCACTGGCTGCAGAAGATGGTTGTGCATCAGAAGCACCTGAGGGTGCTTGTTAATATGGCCACACCTGGGCTCCAGCCTGCATGTTTATAATAGTCAGTCCTTCTTCCAGTGTTTGAGAACAATGATCTGGTTTATCTACCAGCTCCCAGGCAGAGGAAAATTTGTGATGAAATCCTCCTTGCATGGGTCCTCTCGGCCAGTTCTCACTCCCTTCCCCACATTGACAACTTTCATTCCATTTCTAAGGAGCCGAGCTCTCACCAAAAGCTCAAGGTAAGCCTCCTCTTGTCCATTCTTCTTTTCACAAAGCACAGGATGTAGCTTCATCTGGCACTCCCGGGATACTCATAAGACAAAAATAGGAGAGGAAACATTGGGGTTTTGACAAACACATCTGTACCATACATCTGGTGGGCTCCTCGGTGTTCTGTATCCCCTTGACCACTTGATTATGAATTTGTAGCACAAACTTCAAGGGCTGGAATTCAAGAGTTGTTAAGTACAGAAACAACATCATAAAGTCTCTTAATACTGCAAAGTAATAACCAGTGTGGA
>NW_007727282.1:63833-65170 GCF_000696425.1 Galeopterus variegatus | reverse complement strand
AAAAAAAAAACAGCAACAAAACAAACATAGGACTGTTGTCTGCCCCTTAGAAAAGAATTAAAAATAAACGCACATGGACCGGGGGAAAGAACGAAAACACTGCCTGAGCTGGTGTGGACGTGTTCTTCGGAAGTATTAATTACACATTCATGCCATTAAAAAAATAATTTAAATGCATACAGCCTGTAAATCTCTTCTTATTCTGTCTGCTGGATAGCTTGGGACAAAGCTAGCTGAGAATTAATTGATTAATAACAAGCTGCAGCCTGTGTATGTTTCCAATGACAATATCCTCAGGACTTGGGATCTGTGGAGCTGTTCTTCTGTCTGTGGGAGAAGTGGTTTCTGCTTTAGGGAAATTTTACCACTCAACAGAGTTATCTAATCGGATCCTTTCTCCTCTGGCAATGGTAAAAGTCACTGATTTAAGAATGGAGACTTATGTGTTATTTTTGGAGTTGTGCTTAGGAGGCGTGTTTGGCAAATGTGGTACGTAGAAGGACATGTGGGCTGAGGTTCTCTAGAAAGAGTCTTCTGTCCATCACGATCCATCGCATACCGAAGAATTCCACCATGCATGTCTTTGCATTAAAGATATAATATCTCCAGAAGTAGTTTGATTAAATAGGAATACCTTGCCTAGGAGGGCAAAATAGTAACCCATTAGTGGAATAAATGTGAAATTTCCTTAGAAAGTCTTTGAGAGAATTGGGTCACAAATCAGACACGTCTTGATGGGGGACATGAACTAGAAAGATGAGCCGCCTAGGAGAGAGTCGTGCAGAGTGAGCAGAATGCTGGGGCGGAGGAGCTGCTCAGCCACGCTCCCCAGTAGCACTGAGGCCTGGAGGAGGCGGATGCTGAGAGATTTGGATTCGTTCAGGATAAGCTGCGACTGCCTGCCGTGAGGTTAATTTCTTCGACATTACACACGGGGTTCCCGAATATTTTAGAACAGTGTTGGGGTTTTTCCTGTAGCTCTTAGGCTGGAGGTGTGTCGTATCATACGTAGGTCCAGTGATCTGTCTGCTGTCCTCAGGTGCGGTGGCCTGAGAGGGAAGAAGGAGAGGGAGGTGAGACAGGGTCTGAGTCAGGAGGTACATACCTCTGTGCGTCCCGGCCCGGGGAGCAGGGTGGGAGGAATGCCGAAGGGCTGCCCCCTTCCTTCCTTGCAAAGAAGCCTGTGTGAAGGTTTGGGGGCATCACCTCCCTGTTGAAGGTATCTTATGTCCAAATGAACCCTTCCATTTCCTGTGTCCCCACCGTGTGGACTCCTACCTTTCTCATGCCACTCAGTGGAGCATATTTCTTCTGTGCCAGTTAGAAGCTCTTTCCCT
>NW_007727282.1:60824-62968 GCF_000696425.1 Galeopterus variegatus | reverse complement strand
GAACTACTAAAGGATGCCGTAAATTGTCCTTTACACAGGGTAGATTGTGTTACCTGGAGGGTCTTTGATTGGTGAGTACCCAGTTGTGATGAGGATGAAAGTTGGCTGGTAGGTTAGGGCAGAGCTGAATTGATCTACCTCAACAAGCGCTGTACAAGTCGGGGCAGGCCGTGCTCTGCTATGGTAACAAACAACCCCTGCAGTGGCGTAACGCAAGAAAGGCTTATTTCTTGCTCAGTTCATGTGTATATGCGTCACACAGGTGGGGGGCTGGGAGGAGGGTGGAGGCTCTTCTTTACAGTCACTTGGCAAACCAGACTGATGGAAACTCCCTCTGGCATTTGCTTCCAACATCATCCTGGCAGGAGGCAGAGGTGAACCACTGTGGTTCCATCCAGAAGTGACAAACATCACGTGCTCATGTTACATTGGACAGAGCAACCACGTGGCCACACTTAACTTCAAAGGAGACTGGAAAGTACAATCCTACCAATTGCCCAGAAAGAGGAAAGAATGGGAATATTTGTGAATATCCCTAATGACCTCCACAAGGGGCGAGGCCTGCTCTAGTGAGAAGGTAAGGGTCAGGAGGCTTTTGGAGGGAGGCTGAGGGACTTGAGCTTCTTAGGGCCACGTTTCCACCTGGAGGGGCTATGTGGGGAAAGGTCAGGGAAGGAAATTTTTGGTTGTGCATTGGCTTAGAAGGAGCCAAGGTGGACTCAAAATCTGTTAGACCTGTTTGCCATGAGATGTATGATTTAAGTCTCTTTTCCACTTTTCCTGTGAAATTTTCAAGAGTCTCTGTTGTTCCTTATCACCTGTGTCTGGGAAAGTGCAATGGGGTGATGACAGGGTGGGGCTGAGAGTCAAGAGGGAGGGTCTCAAAGAAGTGCCACGTCCAGGGTGCAAGTCATCTGGGGCAAGAAAAGAGGCCATACACTTGGGCTCAGGCACTGGATATGCCAGAGACAGTTGACATCTGAGTTAATGCACCTGTTATGTTTCCTCCTAGATCATAAATTCCTCAAGGTCAAGGACTGTTTCTTTTTTCTTTTTTTTTNTGTTTCCTCCTAGATCATAAATTCCTCAAGGTCAAGGACTGTTTCTTTTTTCTTTTTTTTTCCTTTTTGTCTTTTTTCGTGACCGGCCACGGGATCGCAGCCCTTGGTGTTGCTCCCGCCCCTCGCTCAGCCAGTGAGCGGCCGGTCTGTATGTGGGATCCGAACCCTCGGCGGGAGCGCCACCGCGCTTCCCAAGCGGCGCACTATAGCAGTGCGCCACCGGGCCGGCCCAAGGACTGTTTCTTATTTACATGGTTGTCCCCTGCAGAGCCCAGAACGGCTCTGGGTGCAGTAGGTGCTCGGTTGCTTGAGGCAGGTTTGTGGGTGAATGAATAAACAAGCAGATGCCTTCTGCCTCTTTCTTCTGTGCTCCAAAGCCTGGCTGAAGTGGGCGGTCAGAGGAAGATGTGCACTGACTGGCCCAGTGCTCTTGTCGCAGAGAAGTATCTCTCCTGCCTCTGCATCCAGCCTTGACTTCTAAGCCTGTTAAGGGAACAGAGGCTCCAGCTGCTCTCAGAGTGGGGTATAAAAACCCTTCTAGACTCTTCTCGCCTGTGCCAGTGAGCATTTCACCCTTGGATAGTGGCTCCACTAATGTGCCCAAGGGTGTAGGGCAGCGTAGAAGACCTGGGCCAGGAGGTGATTGGGGACAGCGGCAGGCAGGGGAATGTTAACGCCCGCGATGCGTGGGGGCAGGTGTGTTGGTAATGGTCCAGACGCCAGCCTTGGGCTCTCTTCTGTCCCTCGTGCACTCATTCATTTGTTCGCTTATTCCTTCACGCATGTGTTTCCTACTTCATCCCTTCCCTCTGTCATCTGCAGTGATACAAGAGGAGACGGTGCCTGGCACACATGAGTGCCAGCTCGCTACGTTTGCTCAGTCATTCACCTGCAGGATTTTTGGAGCATTTGTTTTCTTCCACCAGAGCTGTGAGGCCCCCCATGAGTGCTCCCTTACTTTGAGTCTGACAGTCCCCCCTCAGCTCTTGGGGCCTCCGCATAAGCCACCTTATCGTGTCTTATATTCCAAGTGCATGTTTTTTTCTCCCACTGAAATTGTCTCCATGAGGAGCAAGATTGTGA
>NW_007727282.1:58575-59887 GCF_000696425.1 Galeopterus variegatus | reverse complement strand
ACACTCTGCCTGGTTCAGGCAGAAGCTCCATTCCCTCCTTTTTTGTCAAGTAGCTGACAGCCCTTCTCCCCTTAGTATTTGTTGGCAAGACACAGTAAAAGTGTTCCTGAATTAAAGGCACAGTGAAATGACACTTGAATTCTCTGGGGAACAATTCTGCTATGATGGATAAACATGTTAATTACTCAGAATATAACCTCCAGCTGCTGTCTTTGCGGATCTCTCTGCTCTCAGCCCGAGCTTGAGGCTTGGCTTGGTGGGCTCTCAGGGAGCTCTTTCTGGACTGGGAGAGGCTCCCCTATCCCTGAATTCCAGGCCATTGTGCTCCATGGGGCATTGGGGAGCACACGTCCAGCCAACACCAGGGAGCCGGTGAATGGAGAGATTAAGAGCACAGGCTCCGGTGCTCAGTGGCTTGGGTTTGAATCCCAGCTCAACCATTGGTAATCTGTGGGACCTTAAGCAAGTACACCACTTGCTGTGCCTCACTTTTCCTATCTGTGAAATGGGTTATTCTGAAGATTAAATGTCGATATCATAATAAACTTGTTTAATATGTTAATAATAGAAGAGTATATGCTTTATTATTACATGCCTCATGCAGATGGCCACCTGGGGCCCCGCAATCCCCTCTAACAGGATTTACTGTTTGTTTTTGTTTTTTGTGTCCCCACTCCCTTGATCCTTACTCTCAGATCATTTGCAACTCACTTTTTCCTGAGCCTAATTTCCTCTCTCCCAAAGGAGGGTAGAGTGAGGCGCTTTAACTTTCTGGGATGTGAGTAGGGACTACCCATCAGTTCATATACTTATCAAACATTTAAAGAGTGCCTACTAGGTACCAGGTCCCATGTCAAGAGCTGGGGCTGCCACCTCCAGTGAGATGTGGTCCGTGACTACAGGCAGCTTTCATACGGGAAGGCAGGATGACAGGTGAGCCGTGTTGTACAGCATGGAGCCATGGGTGATATGATAGAGGCCAGATGGTCCTCTCTGGTCCTGTCTCCACTAGGCCCCTGTGACAAGAGCAGCCCATGGCAGTGTAATTGCAGAATTCAGCAGATGTGGATTCTAATACCAGCTATGCATCTTGTGTGGGACCTTCAGCCCTACATTTGACTCCTTTAATCCTCAATTTCCAACTCTGTAAAATGGGGATAATACTGTTTAACTGATAGGCTTGTGAAAATTAAAATTGAAGATGCAGATAAAATCCTGAGCTCAGTCATGTACAAAGCACTTGTGTCAGCCAATATGACGATCCTAATATTGCTAATGATACCTAAGTTGGAGTGTCCTCACCTAAAAATAG
>NW_007727282.1:55937-57659 GCF_000696425.1 Galeopterus variegatus | reverse complement strand
GGCTCCTGCCTCACCTGGGGCACCTCAAGGAGCCTAGGTTGGAGGTCTGGGCTTGAGATTCCCTAAGGAGCTGAGCAAGGAGTTTCCAGACTTCAGGTTGCCTTATACAGAACCAGGAATCTCTGGGCTCCCTCGGCTTGGGGTGGCTCACCGCTGATGGGATCACCAAGAATGCCAGCCAGATCTGATTGCTGCATTTGGAGGTTTATTAATATCACCTCGAATTTATCTTCCCTGATGGGGAAATTTCACCAGTACCTGATAAAAATGAAATGTACAGTGGCCTTGTGCCAACAAGAGCCCTTTCCCTGTCATCAGCTGTTAGCAGAAAGCGAGTGCAGCGGGCTGCAACAGGGCTGATGGAAATATAAGGGGGGGAAATGGGTTTTGCAACTTCAGTGCAGAATTTGAGCTTCAAACCTTCTGAGTCCCCCTTCTCTCCAAATGGGCTGTGAAAATAAAGTTTAGAGCCTCATCTCCCTCTGAAAGTGTGGATTCTCTCTCTCTGCTCATCCAATACAACACTCTCAATGAACCACACCTGTCGCCTTTAAACACTTGGATGGATCTCGTTTATCTTCCAGTCTAGAAAGCAACCACAGATGAATATCAATGAGAGGCACGCGTGGAGCTGGCTGCAAATGAGAGGAGAAAAATTCTTGGCTGAGTGCAGTAGGGTTGCAAGAAGGATCCCAGGTCGAGCTGTCGTGGAAATGGGCCCCCTAGACTGCATTAGCTGAGTCAGGTGGGGCACTTGCACCCCAGCGGAGGACCTGTAGGGCAGAGGAATCAAGCTGCGACTCCAAGGCATTCTCGAGCCTGGCAGTGGGGAGTCTGAGGTGGTAGGACGTGCCCGAGGAAGCTCTATTGACACATAATGCTGCGCGGTAGCCAGGAGCAAGGAGCTTGAGAAGCTTCTAGCTCAAAGACACTCTGAGTCCTTTATAAAAAGTCCACTGTCCTCATTTTACTAATGAGGACCTGAACCCAGAGAAGGGAAGTTCCTTGGCCAAGGTCACACAGCAAACCAGTGGTGGCAGTGATAGAACTAGAATGGATGTCTGGCTTCCCTGTCCAGTAGTCTTTCCATCAGGCCGTATTCCTACCTGGCTTCCCTATGTGGTTACCTTTAATCAAGTCTTTCCTGCGCCAGGCATCCTCCTGAGTGATGAATATTTTCCTTTGACCTTCACAGCCACCTCATGAGAAAGATGCTCTTGGTGCTTTGGTTTGACACTTGGTGTTATGGGGCTGAATTGAAATGACTTGCCTAAAATTATAGACTTAAGTGGTGGATTCAGGACTCTAACCTTGACAGTCGGCTGTAGAGCCTCGCTTGCAATTGGCAGTCTAAACCAGTGCTTTTCAAAGAGCGGTGCCTGGAGGAGAAACATCACCTGGAACTTGTTAGAGAGCGGATTCCTGAATCAGAAACTTGGGGCGAGAGCGGGGAAGGAGGGGCGCAGCCATCTGTAATTGAATAAACCCTCTGGGTGATTCTGATGCAGCGCAAGCTCAAGATTGAGTTGGTTTAAACTATTTAAGCCAATAAATCCGCCAATTTTACAGCAAGTCTTCTTTCCATGCTTTGTACACCAAATTGCTGACTTCTCACACCTGAGGAAATTTCTGAGGTCATTGTTACCTCTCAGAAGCCCAATTTCTGGTGGTCTCTTCTAACCGTGGGATACTTCAGGAAGTCTGAGACTGGCACAGGTTCTC
>NW_007727282.1:45950-55032 GCF_000696425.1 Galeopterus variegatus | reverse complement strand
TTCTGGTGGTCTCTTCTAACCGTGGGATACTTCAGGAAGTCTGAGACTGGCACAGGTTCTCCGCCACCCAGTGGAGCCTCTGAGCTTAAAGGCAGCAAAACTGGTGTTGTTGAACCTTCTGTTGGCCAGAGGGGATTTTGAGAGTCCCTTCTGCTTTCATGCAGACTTCGACAATTTGGTCCAGTCAAGTGGAAAATTAACAAACCAGGAAGGAAGGGGACACAATTCGAGACAGCAAATGTTCATTGCAACCAGGATGCATCCAGACTTCTAAGTATTGCTCTTGTAAAACTGTGAGGAATCCCACATTGGAGATATTTTCTTCTTGACTTAACAGATACTTATTGCACCCTCCAAATGCCAGATCCTTTACTTGGCACTGGGAGTATGAAAATGAAGGGATGTGGTCCCTGACTACAGGGACCCGCAGTCTAGCGTGATTATCTAATGATGGGATTCTCCATCGGGGAACATGCAGTGGCTTTTAATTGATGCAGTTTCTGGTGTCTGATTAATAGAGTGTCACATAAAACTAAATCCTCCGATTACCCCGTTGGCGATGGGTGGCACTGCATTCTAATGAAGGCAGCACTTTGCTGGTGATGTGGGGTGAAGAATTGCAGCCCAGTGAAGGAGAGTCTGATGAAGATTCATTATTTAATGAACCATGTCGCTGTGAACAGCTGTGGTGTTAACCAGCCAGGACAATTATGCAAGTTGGATTATGTCTCCAGTAAATTGATTCTACTTTATTTGATTAGATTGGTTCTCCAAAGACATATTCTTCCAAGTTGGGTTGGGGGAAAAAAATCACTATTCAAACTTTGCTTCTATCTTGTAATCTTCAAATTACTTTAGTTTTCAAATCTTAAGGGAAAACAAATGATGGCTGCCATGTTGTTTCAGCGAGCAAACTAAGAATAATCCTATATCTGCAGTAGCTATTAGCCTGCTCTGTACAAGATTCATAATGTCTTTCCCCAGTGCCCAGGGGGGTGATAAGAGATAGGCAGGAAACAGTGACAATTCCTTTGTGAAACCCCAAAAAGCTGGGCTCTAGTTTACCAAGTTGAAATCTTCCTTTACACACAACCAAGTGTAGGCACACAGCCGAACACAATGAAAAGAAAGGGGCTTGCTGTGAGATTCTTCCCAGACTCCCATGCCTGCCATTTTCAGGGTATTAGACAACATCTAGCCCAGTGTCACTGTGGTTCACAGTACATCAGGAGCTTGTGAAACCCATTTAATGGGTCATCACCAACATCATAAAAAATTAAATAGAATAGAATAAAATATCATAGCACATCTCATTATACATAGGAAGGAAAAGTATTGCNGCAAACTAAGAATAATCCTATATCTGCAGTAGCTATTAGCCTGCTCTGTACAAGATTCATAGTGTCTTTCCCCAGTGCCCAGGGGAGTGATAAGAGATAGGCAGGAAACAGTGACAATTCCTTTGTGAAACCCCAAAAAGCTGGGCTCCAGCTTACCAAGTTGACATCTTCCTTTACACACAACCAAATGTAGGCACACAGCCGAACACTATGAAAAGAAAGGGGCTTGCTGTGAGATTCTTCCCAGACTCCCATGCCTGCCATTTTCAGAGTATTAGACAACATCTAGCCCAGTGTCTCTGTGGTTCACAGTACATCAGGAGCTTGTGAAACCCATTTAATGGGTCATCACCAACATCATAAAAAATGAAATAGAATAGAATAAAATATCATAGCACATCTCATTATACATAGGAAGGAAAAGTATTGCTTTATGAAACTATATCTTTGTGTGTGTGCATGTGTCTGTGTGATGTGGTATGTTCTGAACCAGGCTGTATTTCTTTCTGAGAGTTGTGGTCAAAAACATTTAAAAATATAAGGGTACTTCAAAAAGTTCATGGAAAGATTGATACTAATCTTTTAATTCTGTTTTTAGTATGTTTAGAAATTTTTATATCTTTTAATTCTATTTTTTTATGAACATTTTGAAGTACCCTCAGACTATTAGTTGAAACTCCTTATTCACAGACAAGAAGGCAGAACAACAGCATTTAGCTGCTTGGGGGAGGCAGGCTTTTGAACAGCAGATGTGAGGGCACGTGGGAAGAGAGCTGGTGATCACCAGGAGCCATCATGGTCTCACCAGCGTGAGACCAGAGCCAGAACGTTTGCAGAGTTCGCGACGCCTCACTCCAGGGCGCGCTGACAAGCCGGAGCTGATGAAAACACAACCAGGTTTGACCATGAACAGATGGCACGCAATCTCGTATGAGGAATCATGGAAAGAACTAGGAGTGTCTCTGCTCTTCTCCAAGACACTCAGCAGGGGCACATTGGACATTTAAATTTTTTGCATGTCTGTCATGTGGAAGCCAAATTAGATTTCATCTCCATGGGCCCAGCACATATGTATTTGTTTCAATCTAGGAAACCTTTTTTTTTTTTTTTTTTTTGCTTTCTATAGCATCTCTGATTGGCTCTAATTCCCACAGCCAGACATCTGTAACTGAAACAGATTGCTTCCAGATAAAATTCATTTCCTGTAAAAAGACAGGCTTGAAAAGGCAGAAAATCACTTGTCACTGAAGTGGCCTCGGAGGCAGTGAAATCACTGAATGAATGGTTGGGTTTGTTGGTGGCTTTCAGCCTTGTAAGACATTGTACACTCAGTACACACACATCCACAACCTGCAAGTACAAGACTGGCTTACTTGTACCTGCCCTTACCTCATACGATGTGCTGTGATAGTTTCTATTCTAGAATATTCTACTCTGTCCCATTCCACTCTACTCCATTTCCATCTCACTCATAAAACAATGGTCAGGACTCACTACATCGATTTCATAATCTGCTAATGATTACTACCTGCCATTTTAAAAACACCAATTAGGTTATATTCAAATTCCCTTTCAACCCCCAAGTCCTATGAGTCCAACATAAATCACCACTGTGACATTAGGGTGTAAATGTGCTGCAGGCTCCCAGATAGCGTTGTTGACTAACTGAATTCACTCACTCATTCCATCCGTGTACCGTGTACCAGGTACCATGCGAGGTCTTGGCGACGTACAGTAAATGAGTCACGGGCCTGCCCTCAAAGAGGTCCGAGTTACAGAGACACCGATCAGGTTTCCTGGGGCTGCCAGGGTCCCAGCAGCTGTTGCTCTGGGTTCCCCATCGCAGGGAGCTCCCTTGACCTTTATCTCCGGCACATCGTCCTCGCTGTCCTGGGGTGAAGTACTTAGCTTTATAGTCTTGGTCCAGTAGCAGAGAACTTCAGATCCTGCAGTTAATAAAAGCCAAACTCAAAATGAACATAAGCCAGAAAACAAAGACCAGCAACGCTGGGGAGGCCCTGTCCCCTCTTGGACCCTGCTACAGGTGGCTGAAGGGGAAGAGAAGTGCTGCTCTTGCAGGTGCGCTTTCTCCCTAATTTCCTGGAAATTATTGACTAGTTTCCTCCATAGACCACTAATCCTGCAGACCAACTTGCAGGGACTAATAAATGAGATATCTCGGTGTTGGGAGCTAATCAGATTTCCTATGTTGAGACCAGCTTTATGCTAGGGTTTAAGGAAGCTCTGACTCCAGCACTGGAAATGCTCTGTAGACAAGCCATTGCAGGGCAACGTGAAGCCAGATGGGTTGGGGTGAATTGGGCCAGAGAGGCTGCATTTTCCTGAAGGCTCACTGGCAGCAGGAATCCTTCTCAGAAGTCCCATTCAATGTTGCTCGTCCCTGAACTTCTGGACTTCTGAGGACAGCTATGAGGGTGGGCATGCATTAGTTTTAGAATCGTGTGGTCGTTTTTTCATGACTGTTTGTTTTGCTCCCCAGCAATATCGTACACTCTAGGAAAGGAGTGGTTGGCCGTGTGGGTGGGTGAAGTCACGCCTTGGTTCTGAGTCGCTGCTGCTTCATGCATAAGATGGGAACAAATGTCCACATGTCCCATCCCCACCCTGGCAGGCTTATGGGGAGGGCTAAGTGACAAACCTGGCCCTCATTAAGGGCCAGTCCCCCAGTCCTCTTGCCACTGCCACAAAAGCCAGCACCGGGCATATGGCTTGGCCCAGCCCTGGAAGCAGCACCACGTCACCACTCCTCCTGGCATTCTTATCCACTTTTCTGTCCTTTCCTCTCTACCTTGTTTCAGGCTGTGCCCTTCTTTCCACTTTCGGCCAACCGGCCAGAATTACAAGTACTTCCCCAGACCCCAGGGGCTATTCGAGTCCACAGCTCCCTGTTCTGCCCGTGGTTTCCCCTTTGGCTGGGAAGCGTCCCTCCCACTCCCTGCCCTCACCTCACCCTGCCGCTCCCTCCCTCCCAATAGAATGACCCCTTCGGTGCCCTTCTCCCTTGAGTCCCTTCTCTTGAGTGGTCACAATGGGTTGGCACCTAGTGGGATGCACACACCTGAATCTGGGCTTGACCCCAGTGAAGTCAGGAAGGTAGGAGGCAATAGGCTGTAGGAGGGGGACCGTGACATTCTGGGTCAGCTGCCATACTGTGGCTGGAGTGCCGGGGAATCTGTTGGTCCCCAGGAATGCATGTGGTAGGCCCACTGAGATGATCTGCTTGCACGCAGACCATTGAAAAGGAGGCAGCACGGCTTGGGGAATTAATAGGGCTCGGGTCTCTGACTAAGACAAATGGACTCCAGTCTTGCCAAGTGCCATGCTTATTTATGTCCTTTACACAGGGGACTGTCAACGAGGCAAGGCCATTCCCAGTGACTGGCCTGGTTAGTGAGGTCATTGGATCCTGTTGTTACAGGGCCCACATCTGGCTGCCTGTCCCAAACAAAAACCCTGGCTTGGCTTGCCAAAATGTATTACCCCAGGGCGTTCAGCTCCTGGCTTAGGCTTGTTAGAATCTTGTTACCAGATCTAAGTCTGTCTGCCTGTCCCAACCAACAACAAACAACTCAAAAGACAAATGTTGGTGTAAATGGCAGGCAGCTTTAACTCAAGAATACCAGTGACCTGAGGAGAGATGTTAGGCTAATCCGTCTCTCTGGTAAACCTGAAGGAGGATGCCCAAGCTCAAGCCATCTCCCTGACTTAGATCTACTGAGGAATTGTTAAAGGGGCAATTGAGGGATGGAACGTGGGAGTGAAAATCAGGAGGGAGGGGGGCATGAGCTGTGGAGGCTCCATGCAAGGAGACAGGTGCAAGGTCTCGCCAAGGCTCCGGCTGGTTTCTGTTCCCATCCTTAATGCTATCTCAGGGTCCTGCCTCTGGATGGCATCAGCACAGCTTTACTGACGTCTTCCTTTTTTTCTTGGGGTCTGGATAGTACGTGTCTCGGGGCAAGTCTACAGCTCCAGGCTAACTGGAAAACAACATCACATTTTTGTAAACATGTTATCTTGCCCCATAACCGAGGTTCAAAATATCAAATAACATGGCAAAAGAGGGAACTCAGAGAAATGCATGCGAAGGAAACCCCCCCCCGTCTTTTACCATTTCCTGCAGTTCAGGCAGTTTTAGGTCCAAACATGGCTTCAGTCCTGCTCACTCCAACACCGGGACATTGCTGCTGGAACGGCTTTGCTGGGTCATCGCTGGTCTAGCCCTCTCCTTTTGCAGATGAACAAACTGAGGTCTAGAGCTGGCACATGAGATGACCAAGTCCACTGGCCATGTGTAGCTGCCTGGGCTTCAAAAAAAGGGGGGCCAGCTGCCACTTCCTCCCTGCAGTTGCTACCGTCTTCTCTTGGGTGTCTTTGTCCTTCCCTGGAGCTGAGAAACAGAGTGGAAGGAGCACCCGTTGCCATGGAAACCAGCCTACAGTGGGGGCAGGCTGCTCTCTCCGAGGCTGTGGCTCCTCTGTTGGGGGCTGTTGCTGGTTCCGCTGCTGGGCCTTGATGGGGACACTGGGACCAGTCACCGTATTTCTCAGGAGAGGAAGCTGGAGGTGCGACCAGCTTCTTCTAAACAGAAGTTGCACAGGCCTAGCAAAGGACTGGGTGTGCACTGTGGTGATTCTTTTTGCTTTCTTAGACAGTCTCTCCCCTGCCAGAGACTCCTAACAGGATGTAAGAATCCTTTTTAGAAGGAGATCAGCCTTGAGCAGACTTCGGTCTTCAGACGCCAGACTCAGACTTTTGAACTGACAGCAGCTGTGGCTGAAATGGTTCTGTTAGACCAGCCAGAAGAAAATCTGCAATGAAGAGTTGGAGTGGGGGAAAAAGGAAAAAAGAGAAAACTTATTTTGCTTGCAGACATATTTAAGTCTTCTAAATCCTCCAGGAGTTAAAATGGGGCTTTAAAAATAAACAGGCTTTATATTGGAATGAAGAGTTCAGGGGTTGGGAAGGGCTTATTAGGTCATCTCATCCATCCCTCTGCCTCCAGGCCTATCCTAATTCCTCTTGTTTGTAAAACTCTTTGGAGAAGTTGATTTCATCAGCTCCCACAATAATTTGTTCCACTGTCTAATTATTCTTGATCTTAAAACCATCTTCTTCATAGCAGGGCCCAATTCTTCCTGCTGCCTCCAAAGATTGCCTGTCTGTGGCCCAAGGCCACTCAGAGGCAACTGGGGTTTCATGAAGTGAGCACTGAGCTTGGACTTAGTCACCTGCGTTCAAATCCTCCCATTGCATTTAGAGGCCAAGTGACCTTGGACGAGTCACTTAACTGCTTCAAGCCTCCGTTTCTTAATGTGAAGAGGTTAGTGTGAAGGTTATGGGAAGTAATGCTTGTAGATATGCCTAAGATGGTACCTGACATATCTCAAGGAATGTGTGGTGTTGCTCCGGTTTGGCCTGGGGGCGCCATGGTATGGGCACCTTTTGGATCCAGACCTCAGATATTAACCCTTTGGTTGTTGGATCATGGGGTCAGGTTGGGGGTAAGGGGGATTGCAGCAGCAGGGGCAGCTGAGGGGGCACTCATGCGCCTTGGCCATCAGCTGTCTACCAACCAGTACCAAAGGTTTCAGTATTTTAGAGACCAGTCTAGCTATATTAGTGCAGACTGTCTTCATTATCCACCCTTGTGGTTCCTTCAAAGATGCCAAGGGCCGAGCCCGTGGCGTACTCGGGAGAGTGTGGCGCTGGGAGCGCAGCAGCGCTCCCGCCACAGGTTCGGATCCTATATAGGGATGACCTGTGCACTCACTGGCTGAGCGCAGTGTGGCCGGTCTCAAAAAGGACAAAAAAAAAAGAAAATAAAAGAAGATGCCAAGCAAATTCCTGCCTCCGAGTCTCGGTTTGGGCCATTCATGTCCCTCATGCCTTCACTGCCTTTTAAAATCCCACCCACCCACGAAGAGCCAACTCAAATCCATCTTCACATGCAAATGCAATTCTGCTACAAACCCGTATACCTCATGCCCCACGTGTTTTATCCGGGAGCAAGAAAGCAGAGCAATGGTTGTTCACGTGGCCAATTGAGCAAAAGGTGGACTCAATCGCAGAGCCTCAGATATCATGCCACCTGCAAGTCACAGATGAGGAACTGAGGCACAGGGGGAGGGACTTACCCTGGGCTGTGCTCGTCATCCACAGTAGGTCTGGAACCTCAGTCTCCTGACTCTGCCTAGGCTTCTTGTCCATGACTGTCCCCGTGACTGAGGCTGTTCCTTGAGCTGGAATTAGAACAGAGTCAGCCTCACCTTAGCAGCACCCTCCTACCCTGCACATGTCTGCTGTGTCCCACGAAGAGAGGCGGGTGGCGGGGAGTATGCATTTGCCTGGAGAACACACCAATCTGGAAAAATGAAGCTGGGCAGAGTCAATGTGGCTGGGGTTCTCCCATCCAAGTCCCCACCCCAGCACTCACACCAGCCTGAGGTGCTGGGGGAAATGCAAAGCATTGGTGGCTTTCTTACCCATCCCACTGGGAGGGGGGGCGGGGCAGCTAAATTTAAGCCATGTGTTGGGAAAGTAGCAGTTTTACCATTTATTAGATACCTTACTTGGCTTAGCTTTTCTAGGGCTTGGTTTTTAAATGGAAATTCCTTATACAGACTTGTTCTGCTAATAGGGAGGTGCTGGTCAACCTCGAAGCACCTAGGTTATAGAAACATCTGGAGAGCGTTATTCAGACTAAGAGGCTAGGAAGTAGATGTTTGTGGGTTTGTGTGTGCATGTGTGTCTGTGATCCCCTTTGCTGGCTACAAATTCTATCATTGCTTCATGGAAAAATCCTTCCTAAGGAAAGTAGCAGGTGCAAAGATGCTGATGTTGGATCCACTGAGGAAACAGTTTGGGTCACAAAAATGGTATTTATGCACTCGACTGGCACGTGGTTGGCCCAGATGGGGAAAATACTATTGAGATGGCCAGGCTGCTTTGAGTAAGGGAAATAAAGTGGCTTTCAGGGCAGCAGGGAGCAGTGTAGGATAGGGAAGCATGGTGCTTTGGAGCTCACAGGACTGGAGTTCAAATCCTGTCTGCTGCCTTTTGGCTGTGTGGCCCTAGACAATTCTCCAACACCTTGAGCCCGCTGCCTGGGTAGGGGCTCAGTGTTAATTCAGGGTTCCTTCCCAGCGTTTTGAGCCCTATAGCCACAGACATCAGAGTGTACTCAGGGCAGATAAAGGTATGGGTGGTGGCAGAGAGACCCACACATAAAGTGACCTGTTGGGCTGCCATTTTGGCCACATCTCAGTGTTGGGAAACTTCCAGTTGTCTTGCTGCATCTCCTGAGTTCTGACAAGGCAGCAGCCGGAGTCATCGTCTTTGCTGTTATCTGGAACAGCTGTTGGGATTTAATAGTGCACTTAGAGGAATTACCTGGATTCACAGCAGGCTTTATGAATGGGAACTCATTTTTGTAAGCCAAGATAATGTTTGCAGGCGAGAGAGCAGGGTCTTCCCCTCCACAGTGGGTGAGACACAAAAAAGGACTGGGCTGTCCGGGATGATACCCTAAATATGAGCAATGATTTTATCTGGGTGTGCTCAGTGTGGGACTCAGGTTGGGGAGTGTGTGAAAATGAGTAACTAGACCTAATTGGGAGACTTATTTTCACATCAAATGTTCACGGAAGGTATTGTCCCCACCGCCGTCTTGGCCAGGACAACTCTGGATAGTGCAGTCCTGAGTGCATGCCCCTACTTGCTCC
>NW_007727282.1:44417-45674 GCF_000696425.1 Galeopterus variegatus | reverse complement strand
GCTGTTGGGATTTAATAGTGCACTTAGAGGAATTACCTGGATTCACAGCAGGCTTTATGAAATGGGAACTCATTTTTGTAAGCCAAGATAATGTTTGCAGGCGAGAGAGCAGGGTCTTCCCCTCCACAGTGGGTGAGACACGAAAAAGGACTGGGCTGTCCGGGATGATACCCTAAATATGAACAATGATTTTATCTGGGTGTGCTCAGCGTGGGACTCAGGTTGGGGAGTGTGTGAAAATGAGTAACTAGACCTAATTGGGAGACTTATTTTCACATCAAATGTTCACGGAAGCTATTGTCCCCACTGCCGTCTTGGCCAGGACAACTCTGGATAGTGCAGTCCTGAGTGCATGCCCCTACTTGCTCCTCCCTGTTTATCTGGCATCACAGTAGTCCCATGAGGTATCTCCCTCTCTTCTAAGCCCGATGTGCTTTTCTTAAGTCAGCCAATTCCATTCCCTGACATTTAGTAGGCACCATATCACTAGGTACACTGCACCTGTCTTCTGGTGGCTTAGAGTCTTCTTGGGAAGGATGATTAATGAACATGCAATTATCAGACACCAGTAAAGACAGTATAAGTTGTGGTTATACATTGAATCTAAGGGAGGTAGATATGATAGGGCTGACATAAATGCCCTTGAAGCTTAAACGAGGGAGACACTTTTGAAGGCCGGAAGGATTGGCTTTGAATGAGCCATGTGAAGCCAGAGCCTTACACAGCCTTATTGAGAGATGTACCAGATTTGGGGAGCCGTGCCCCTCTGCTGACCCTTGAACCTGAGGGTTAAATAGTAGGAAGAAGGTTCTGCTTCCTATGTCCTTTGCAAGCCAAGAGTTCTCTTCATCCTGAGTACCCTGCCCTTTTGGCGTAAGTTGTGACTGGCAGTCCCACTCAGTCCTGCCTTCTAGATATCTCTGTGATCATGTGCTTCTTTCCTTGTTCAAGCCATCATTGCTTCTTGTGTAGACAGCTGCAACAGTGTCCTGAAAATCTGCTGACATTCCCTGCTGGACACCCTTTCCCCATCAAGTCCGTTCTTCCAACAGGGGCTGGTAGAATCTTTCTAAAATGGTTTTCTGATCTTGTTAATTCACTTCTTAAAACACTTCAGTTGTCTCCATTGTATTTACAAGAAAATCCAGTCTCCTTACTGTGTTCTACAGGGATTGTCTGTTCCTGAACTTCTCTCCCTTTTTTTTTTTTTTTTAAAGATGACCGGGAAGGGGATCTTAACCCTTGACTTGGTGTTGT
>NW_007727282.1:41596-43609 GCF_000696425.1 Galeopterus variegatus | reverse complement strand
GTGTTGTCAGCACCACGCTCTCCCAAGTGAGCTAACCGGCCATCCCTATATAGGGATCCGACCCCAGGGCCTTGGTGTTATCAGCACCGCACTCTCCCAAATGAGTTACAGGCTGGTGCTTGATCCTGAACATTTTCATTCATCTGCTACTCATAATGTAACTTAACAACAAAAAACAGCCGTGCTCTACCCACATGGATCCCCCCACTTGGAATGCCTCCCCTCTCCCTTTCCCCCACATTCTGCATAGCTCCCTCCTACTCATCCTTCCTGGCCATCACCCTAACTAGACCCAGTTGGCTGCTGGTGTTCCACACCTCACAGCTTGCCATACTCTTCCTGTGTGGCACCTAATGAGTTACTGTGTGTTATCTGTGTAGTTTTTTGTTTAATGTTTCACGTATATCTCCTCCTTCCAACCACTCACAAGGTCCCCAAGGGCAGGGACCACCTCCATCCATCTTGTTGGCTATTGCTCAAGACCTAGCACAGAAGCCTACAGCCCAGCAGGATCTCTGGATGTGTTTGTAGAGGAGGTGGGTCCTTTAGGTTTCCGGAGCTTCCTTGGCAGGTTTTGGCCGTGTCTCACTAGTCACAGCACTGCCTGGGGGGAATTGAGCTCCAGGCACCTCAGCCACCTGTTTCTATCTTCAGGTGACCTTGATGTCTAGGTGCATAGCTGAAGAAACTATTTCCACTCATAAACTGAGCAATTTACAGTGGAAATCAGTGGGAGAGAATAAATGTGAATCCCCATGATGTCATTTTATGGGCTGCTTTATAGATTGTAATCACCCATTTAGAGTTTACAGGCTATTAATGTGGTTTCTGGAGAGCCCTATGACTCTTGGGGACAGAATTTATGGAGCTATAGTGTCAGGCACATGGGTCTAGGCCTTAAACCCCTGAAAGGTTTTGGAAAAAGAATGACAAGCAGCCAGCCTTTGGAGTAGTTGGGGCTTCAGGCCTCTGCTCCAGCTCTCTTCCTGGATGTAGTTTTAAAAATATTTGTTCACTGTTTTACTGTCTTAATTTTACCCTAGTCTTCGGGCCCTTCCTTCCCATAAGCTACGTGACCATGTGCAGTTTTGCATGCGATGCTGGTAGAGAGGGCTCTCGTCTGAGATCTCGGAGAGACCTGAGGAGGAGCAGTGGGGGCTTAGACAGAACTGGGTGCAATCCTGCTGTGGCTTGTGATCGGGAGCCAATTTTTTATTGTTGTTGCTAATTTTTTGAATGTTCCTTTCTTCGTCTATGAACTGAGCTCAATGCCCCCAACCTCAAAGGGTGATTGTAAAGATAAAGGAGATAAAAATAGGAAAATCACTGGGTACTCAAATAGAATTATAGTTCATAAAATATGATGATGATTGCTGTTTCAAAGTAAGCGTGGTACAGTGGGAACAAAGTGAACACTAAGAGTCAGGACACCTGGTCCCAACACTGTCACTGACCTGCTGGGTGACTGTGGGCATATTAGTAAGCCTCTCTGGCCCCAGATTCTGCATTAATGAAATGAAAGGTTTGGCTCAAGTGATCTCGAAGGTGGTGCTACTCAAAGCGTGGTCTGTAGACCAGCACCACCTGGGAACTTGTTAGAAATGCAGATTCTCAGGCTCTACTCCAGCCCTCCTGGACAGAAACCCTGGGGGTAGGACCCAGCCATCTGCATTTTAACACGTTCTCCAGCTGGGCACAGTGGAGTCTAGGGAGCATCACTCTGTCATAACTTCTGGCTCTAATGCTTGTGTCTGATGTTGGCTTCCCAAGCTCAAGCTGCAGTCCCCTCTGGAGGCTTCCTCCCTGGGATCTTGGGCCACAGTGGCCTTTGGCAAGTGGGGGATGGCGTGGAGTAGGAGAATAAGCACAGGGTCCTAAAGCAAGATCCAGTTGGTATCTGAGCCCAGGCAGCCTGATGTTGATGCTGTGTGCAGCCACTGCTGTACTTTGTTACGCTCGGTGGTGTGGCCTCTGCCTCTCCCTTGCCTGGTGACCAGGCCAAGCCACTGGGCC
>NW_007727282.1:39021-40371 GCF_000696425.1 Galeopterus variegatus | reverse complement strand
CAACACCAAGCCAAGGGTTAAGATCCCCTTACCAGTCATCTTAAAAAAAAAAACAAAAAAACCTAGCATGGTTGTTAGTAACCATCATTTTCCTAAGCAGCCTCAAAGTATGTTGAGGAGTTAAACAGCATTGACCATTCTTGTGCTGAGTGTTTTGGAGATTTATTTTCAGGAGTTAGGCCCTTATAGACCCATCAGGGAGAGCAGGAGGGCCTGCCTGGATGGCACTAGGTGCCTGTGGGTAAAATGCACCTGCTAGTTATATCTGCTTCCTGACAGTGTGGCCAACTGCCATACCCTCCAGCTGGAGGGCTCCACCTGTGTTTTGGGTCACTGCAGGTATCCTCTGAAAAGGTGATATGGAGGTGATCCAGGGCACTCACGGGCACTGCAGCCTCTGCTTTTACCAGGTCTTTATTCTCCACCTGCACATGTTCAATCTTGTAGGTTTCTTTGTGCCTTGGTTAGGTGCATCAACGCATCAGGTGTCAGTGCATCAACAGGAGATGGGAGCTGCAGAGGGGGAGGGAAGCGAAGGAAAAGCAGGTCCTTTAGGTGGTGTTGTTTGCATTTGTATTTGAGAGGATGCTTTGAATATTTACTGTGGGAATTGCACTTGACCTTGCCCTCAGGCTGACTGTATGCAGAGAAGATCTGCCTGTAGTTAAACTCTCTGGGCAACTAGAGGAGGAAATCAACATTTCCCCTAATGCTGCATTTAGGTGGCAGCAATCCTACCAATCTCTGGAGCCCTCAAGAGCCAGCTTCTCCTGGGGAAAGGAGCATGGCTGGGCTGCCCTGCCCCAGCTCACCTTCCATAGAGCTCCTTCTGTGCACCTTCTGGGCACCATGCTCTGAGCCATGGTCTGTTCCTTCTGTCAGCCAGGGCTTCGTGAGCTTCTGCTGGGAGCCCAGCCCTCTGCCAGGCATAGGGAGAGATAAAAAGATGTAATCAACTCTGCCTTCCAGGAGTGTGCTCTCTAGGTGGAGAGGTGACACTAAGTCCCAAGGGAGGAAATGCCACTCTTCGTGAGAGGTAGAATTAGGATTTGAGTGGCTCAGGCAGATGTGGGGGGAGGAGGGCACCTTGAGACACCTTGAGAGCTGGGGATAAGGGAGGACTTCATGGAAGACATTGCACTGTAGCTGGGCCTGGAAGGATGGAAAGACAGTGGGTGGGCTTTTCAAAGAAGAAGAATGCCTGGACAAAGACCTAGGCAGACGTGGGGTGTTGGTTAACCCATAACCATAACACTTGTGGTGGGTGGCTCAGTTCACAAACTGACGCAAGCAGTATCACCTTTATTTTTTAATCTAGTCAACCGAAATCTGACTCCAGATTTTCATCTA
>NW_007727282.1:36832-38635 GCF_000696425.1 Galeopterus variegatus | reverse complement strand
AGCAGTATCACCTTTATTTTTTAATCTAGTCAACCGAAATCTGACTCCAGATTTTCATCTACATGCTTAGTGGTGTGATTTCTCTCTACTCAGGGCTCTGCAAAGTGGGTTGTTGGGTCTAAGACAGCACCTAGCCACAGGCCAGACCCTTCTGATGTGTCCACCTGGTCCCTGCTGAGGTGCTCATTGTGACACCCCAGAGTCTACATGGGCTTGGCTAAGGTTAAGGTTAGGGTTAGGTTTAAGTATACGCAGAGCATGGGAATCCCTGGGCAGGCAGGAACCTCCCCAGGGACCATGCAGCCACCCCCTCTGAGGTCTTGCCCTCCCACTGCCTACAGGAGGGTAAGAATCTCTGCTGTTCATAGTTCCCCAACCTTCTACTTCTCTTTAGTCTGGAGGAAATCTCCCTCACCCTATTTTGACTGCCTCAAAGGCACTCCATAGCACCCACCTCTTCCATGAACCCCCACTGAATGAATGAACCATTGAATAAACACCCATTGGATGAACCCCTATTGAATGAACCAGAAGAAGTGCCCTTGTTACAAGCCATCTACATTTTCCTATCTTCAAAAATCCCCTCGGTAAGACCACCTGCTGGTTATGAGCGCCCTACAGCAGTATTTCTGGGGATTATCCCACCACACATTTTAGAGCCAGAAGAGCAGAAGTAACATCTTTAAGCAGCTGAAGTCAACCCTGCCCTTTGGGCAAATATTCACTGGTTGCTCAGAGCTGCACTGGGTTCAAGTAGTGAGTCATTCAGGGGCCATGAACAACCAAGATAGGCAGCTTTCACCAGTGATCCACTTCTGGGTGGACTTATGGCAAAAGCAAATATTTTTTGCCCATCCACCCCAAAATGCTCTCCTCAAGTCATTTTAGCATCATAGCACATGTTGGCCCTGCCTGGAAGATGCATTCTCCAGAACCAAGCAAACAAGAAGGAGGGTCCTCCTGCAGTTGGCTGTCATTTAGAGCCCTCTGCTCCACGGCCTCAGGAAGTGAGTGCTGCTGAGATTTGAAGGACCAGGTTAGAGAAGGTGGGAGACATGGTGCTAGGGGTCCCTCTGCAGTGGAGGTGAAGACAGGAGTTGTGACTCACAGTGGGTCAGAGTCCCTGAGTGGAATTATTCCCGGAAACCTCAGAGTCTCTAAGACATACTTATTGGCTCTCCCTAAGCAATAACCCATGGCAAGATAATATTATTTTTCCAATTCTAGTAACATTTGATCATTTCCCAAAGACCTCCCTAGTTGGGGAAGATGCCTGCAGGGTGAAGATTGTGGCCTCATTCTTTCTTGTTCTCACTTTCCCTTTATGTGTTTTCAGCTCCATGTGCAGGAAAATCGGGTAGTTGAGGTGTGATTTAAGGGACCTGTTATGGTTTTGTAGCCCATCAACATGCCCCATGGGTTCCTTAGCGCTGACATTCCTGCAGTATCCATGCTTGTTACTCCTTTGGGTCAAGGCATGAAAATATCTGTCAAAATGCCATTCTTATCTCTGACATTGAAGATAGTATCTGAGAAGGTTGATAAACTAATTGAATGTGAAAAGCTGATAATGTTTTAAAGTCAATAGAGGGTTGGAGTTGGTAATGAGTGTATCTCAGTGAGTCTAATCCTCAATTTCACTGCTGATAGAAACAAACAATATAGTGTAGTGATTAAGAGCACAGACCCTGGAACAAAACTGCATGGGCTCAAAGTCTAGAATTTGCTAGATTGTGCAAATTGCTTAGCTTCTTTGTTCACAGTTTCTTCATATATAAAATGTGGACAGGGCCGGCCCGGTGG
>NW_007727282.1:34468-36001 GCF_000696425.1 Galeopterus variegatus | reverse complement strand
ACACTGAGGGTTGCAATCCGTTGCCGGTCACGAAAAAAGACAAAAAGGAAAAAAAAAATGTGGACAATATGCGTATCTATATGTTAGGGTTAATAGATAAAACATCTTGGGTTACCACAGACTTTGGACAGTGTCTGGAATATAGTAGGTACTATTGTTTGCTAAAATTGTTACTGCCCAAGGTAACACAGTTTGTTTCTGAAGACTTGGAACTAGAACTGCACATTTTCCTAGGGCTGCATGGATTCTAAGGAGCCAGTTGCCTAAATGTAAAGGAACATGAGCAAGATATTTGATGGGGCGTGCAAGGACTGATGATAACTGGTGAGAAAGGTCTTCATCAGTGCACAACAGAACACTCGGAGAACGTTTTACAAATCCCAATGCCTATGCCCCATGCTCCAATATCAATTAAATCAGAATCTCTAGGGGTAGGGTCTGGTCATTAGTATTTTTAAAATCTCTCCCATGTGATTTTAATGCACAGCCAGTGTTGAGAATTGGTGCTCTACAGCTTCACAAACCTTCTAAGAATTACCTTGACATATTGTTAAAATAGCTTGTGGACCTCACCCCAGCTACTCTGAGTCGATAGGTCTGGGGCCCAAGAATGTGCATTTCTAACCCTCTCCCAGGGTGTGCTGATGCTGCTGATGTGCAGGCCACACACAGGGTGACGAGGTGACAGCACGGGAGGAGGGACTGTGCTGCCTGTCTCCACAGTGGACAGCTGTGGAAGCCCAGGGGTGACTGGGGATCTCAACTGACTTATCTCACCTGTGGGTTTTTCTAGAATGGAGGTTAGGGGAAGAAAACTGGATGGGTGGGATAAATAGTAGAAGACGGTCAGAGGCTCCCTCAGTTTAAGAGATGCCTGCCATAGGCTTCAGTATTCATTATGAGAAATGCTCATTAAGCACTTGTAGTGAGAAGGCACTGAGGAGATGAGAGAGGAACAGGACCACCCTGCAGGGGTTCATGAAGTACACACCCCTGAAAAGGCAGAGGACCAGCGCTGTGAGGCGGTGCTGCTGGAGACAGTATGAATAATGGAAGAATGGACGGTCAGTTCTGTTCTCTCTTCTGACGCCATCACACATGGGCTCATTTAATGTCCCAAGCAGAGTAGATATTATCATTTCCATCTCAAACATGGAGAAGCTGGGGCCAGAGAGGTTAGGTAACCTGCTCAAGGCTACACAGCTTGCAAGTGGTAGAATGGGGATTTGAACCCAAGACTGCTCACAGCACTAGTCAAGAGCCGAAGGAGCAGTGTAAACAAGGTAGGGGTGCAAAAGTGAGGGAATTCTCAACCAAGAGCTTCTTGAGTTCCAAGAAGCACTCTTGTCTTAGTCCATTTTCTGTTGCTATAACTGAATTCCACAGAGTGGGTAATTTATAAAGAAGAGTTGGTTATTTGGCTCATGGTCCTGGTGGCTGGGAGGTCCAAGAGCATGGTGCTGGCATCTGGCGAGGGCCTTCTTGCTGTGTCATAACATGGTCCTCCAGGACATCACATAGCAAGAGAGCAAG
>NW_007727282.1:23565-33831 GCF_000696425.1 Galeopterus variegatus | reverse complement strand
GAGGGCCTTCTTGCTGTGTCATAACATGGTCCTCCAGGACATCACATAGCAAGAGAGCAAGGATGTGTCCATTCAGGTCTCTCTTCCTCTTCTTATAAAGCCACCAGTCCCACCATGGGACCCTCACCCTGATACCTTGTCTAATCTAATTACCTCTGCAAAGCTCCACCTTCAAATGCCATCAACATATAAATTTGGAAATTAAGTTTCCAACACATGAAATTTGGGTGACACATTGAAACCATAGCACACCCTATTCCCAATGTCTTAATCCATGGGTTGGGACCCAGTTGCTCCACCTCTTGGTAGAGAGTCTTGGAAGCCATGGGGACCAGGGCTGAATCCTAGGTCTGCTGTTTTTTATCCTTGTGACCTTGGGGAAGCCTGACCATAACCCCTGCCTCCCTGGCTTCTGTAAGAAGGAAGAGGAAGCACATTCAAAGAACTGACCCAACACCTGGCACACAGTGTGCCCCTCAGTATTTGCTTGGTCTTCCCCACTTGGCCACTGCAACCCTGCTCCCAAGCCTTGGAGTCTGGGACAGGAGGTCACCTCGCCTGGTGTTTATTGGCTTTGATTTGCCACCATACTTCCTAAGCTCACGGGGACTCTGCCTGCTGATGGGTTAAAAACACGAAGCTGTGGGGAGATGCTCCCATTACTGTGATTTAAAGCATCCTGGATGTCTAGTGTAGCTGTCTCACAGGATTGCCAATTTCTCAGAGAATTAAACACTTAGTGCCCAATCAGATATTTTCCTATGCTGAATACATGTGGAAATGTATACTCAACCCCTCCAGGGGGTCAATTAAAGTGTAGTTGAAGGCAGCTCACACTAATTCCCCAATGCGGGGTGGAGTCTTTGTGGCTGGTGAAATGAGTAACGATTATGATTTGCTGGAGTGTGTCTCTGAGAGCAGAAGATGGAGGGCAACAAGGCCTGCAATGAAGAGAAAAGCTTGGCATGCATGCAAGAGGGAAAAGAAAGTGGGAGAATAATCCCTCAAAAGTGGATCTAGTTTATCCAGAAGCAGATTTACCTAAAAGGATGGCAGAAATTTGTTTCTGATGATTATTCTTACCATTCACCAGTTCTTATGGAATCCTTATAAACGTTATCTCGTATTCTCAGTGTGGTTGGTCTAGAGAATTAGGTCATCTGCAAGTCAAAAGATTTCTACAAAATTTAAAATAGGTAAATTTCCAGGTATCTGAGCTTAGCTGGCTGTGAAGAAGGGCTTAGTCTAAAGCAGTTTTTCTCATTTCCCAGCTTAGAATTGTCTTCAAGGTCTTATCCCCATCTCAAAACAACAAAGCCACTGCCTGAGGAAGAACCTCTCCTTTTGATATAGTGTTCTGCAAGCTAAGTCAGTGAAGTCTTCAATTCTCTTGGAATTCAAGAAGAGGCTGACCAGCTACTCGTTAGCTGCAGGAGTTGAAGGGAATTCGTATATCAAATGGAAATGGGACCAACTGGAGCCAGAGTTCTCAATCCTGGCTGCACATTACAAATCGTCTGGGGAGCTTTTAAAAATGTCAGTGTCCAGGCTCCACTTACAATGACTAATCAGAACCTCTGGGGTGACTGAGCTCCCTAGGGGTTCCAGTGACCAGCCAGTGCTGAGAACCACTGAGTCAGATGCTCCCTAATGTCCTCTAGCAAGGATGTTAGGAGTTTAGGTTTGAGAGCACTGGAAGGTATCTAGGAGAACACAGGAGATGCTGGTTTGGATGGCACCTACACTGCCAGGGGTATTAGTGGAGACTATGCTGCAAAATTCCCCAAGAACAAGGAAGTCTTTAACATTGCAACTGTTACTTTGAATAAAATGGTAATTAAAAGACCATGTACCCTTGCTTCTAAAATACTCCGATTAGTAAGGTGCATCACTGACTTAATACCTGCTTTTTTGGAGGGAAAAGGTGGGAGAAGATTCTATTAAATATGCATTAAAATATGCACTGATTGTAAAATATACCTCAATTTCACAATGATTGTATGTTGGAAAATGTGACTCTTGGAATTGATCTAACGACATAATGATGTAGTGCTTTGCATAAATTAGCTCATTTATTCCTCACAACTCTACCTATGAAACAGGTGCTACCTTCATCCCCATTTGGGGGGCAGGGAGTTGAAGCACAGAGAGGGGTTAAGTAACCTGTCCAGAGTCACTGATCATCCAGAGCTGGTCAGAGATGGGACTGGAATTTGGAGTTTGGTTTTCAGAAGTAACCTAGAAAATGCAGTGAAAGCCAAGACTGTTCTTTCTCAGGTTTCTTCCTTTCCCCAGAGCCCAGGGAGGTGGCTTTCCCTTAAACAGGGCCCTGAATCCCCCAATCACAGGAGCATCCTGTACGGTTGCTCCTGCCATGCCCTGCACAAGTGTGCCTTGTGATGAGTGGGAGTGAGTGGGAAGGAAATCCAGCTTGAAGTCCCTCACCAGGCCCTGAGCCCAGGGGATTGCTTCTTCAGTTCCACAAAGGCTCAGCATGAGCTGATGGAGCCCGGCCAAGGGACAGAAGCCACAGGAACTGGGCTGAGGGGAGAGCACTGAGCAGTGAGCAGGGGCCTCTCCACCACTTCTTGGTGGGTCTTTCACCTCTTTGGGCACGGCTTCTTGAAGAATCATTCTAGTGATGTGTTTGATGGCAGGGGACTAGGGAGAAGGAATTTGAGGGCCTTTTAGCTCTGGGGCCCTTGAGTCTGTGCCTTCAGGACAAAAGTCCCTGCTTCCATGCCAGTTTGCTCCAACAAGCATGGTGGAAATGGAAGAGGGGAGGGTGGGCTGAGCAGGACCCACAGAAACCAGTATCTTCTGAATTGTTGCACCAGGTCTTCCTGCACAGGCTTCTCCTCCTCTGTTTTCCCCTTTGCTCCAGCTCTTTGAAGTGAAGGCAAGCTGGGCCTCTTAGGAGCCGCATTCCAGAGCAACCTGGGTAATGGAAAGTATAAAAACAACTTAAAGTTGTTTCCAAAACTTGATGGATTACACCAGCTTCTCAGAAAGTGTCTGTTTGGACCCAGAATTTGAAATAACATTTTGAGGCTCACTGGAGGGGGGCCAGAGGGTTAGGCAGCTGCAGGCATGGGCCAGATGGGAAATCCAGATGCTGGGCTGGTGACGAGGCCCTGTCTGCTGCTTGTTTGGGCTGTCATAGCAGCAGCCTCTATAAGACCCTCACCACACGCTTTAAGATGCTGCTCCTGGGGAGAATTTGAGATAGGAGGGAAGGTTTAAACATTTAACTGGCATTAGAATGATGTACTTTTTAAAAGAGGGAGATCGGCACAGGAGTAAATCAGGGGAGGTGTGCTGCAGGGTGGGGTCTTTAACTCTGTCCATCTTTGTCACACTCCCAAAGTCACTCCATTTCAGCATGCGATCTAAAGTAAAGCAGTCTGCTGGCTCTTAGGAAAGCCCCCCAGATCCCCCGTGCAATAAGACTGAGCCACTATAGAGCCAGCACTGGTGACCATATATGTGTGAGAACACAACAACAACAACAGCAACAACAACAAAATCTGTTATTCCAAAGATTTATTCCTTACCAGGGAGACCTGTTCATGCTCCAGGGTGCAGATTCCTTGGATGCCTTTAGGGCAGGCATCCAAGACCATCTCTGCCTAGGCCAGTCCTGCCCCAGCTGTCCACATGAAGATCCTTACACACTCTCTCCCTGCCCTGCACGCAATGGGAGCCCAGTCTGGCTGTGGGTTTGGCGGCTGTCATTCCCGTGGGCACCCCTGGATGCTGAGGGCATTTCTCTCTGCCTGCTGGTTCTCAGGCAGGGAATGGCATGGAGCCTCAGATGAGGGGATTTTGAAAGGTCACACGATGTGGTAGGACCTCAATTCAGCTGGGGATTAGAATCATCTGGGGGATTTGTTTTCATTTGCAGTACACCGCTCCCATCTTGTTACAGTAGGTCTGCAGTAGAGCCCGGACATCCATTTTTAATAAGCTCCTTGGTTATTTTTGATGGTTCAGGGAGCTCCTAGATCAGCCCCTTCCTCAGGACTCTTAGAGGGGCATTCAGTCCTCTTTGTTGATAAGCTCTCTGGTTTAGCAGAGCACACTCAGTTACAATTGTTGTTGAACTTTTATGATACAATTCGTGAATCTGGTTTTGATGCAAAAGGATAGGTTGCTAGTTTCTTGACAACTTCCAGGGCCTGACTTGTGAAGAAGAGGCGTGCTAAAGGCCTCTGGGGTGGATGCCATTGCTGCCCTCTGGTTTCATCAGCACCATTTGCTGCTGCTACTGGGAAAGCTGTGTGCACTCATCTTAGGGCCATATAACACACACATCTCTTCATTTGGGTCTCTCTCTCGGAATCCAGGCAGGAGACATTAAACAGGGATTGAAATGCATCTTCCTTTTTCCGCTCCTGTCATGTTCAGATCTTGAGAATAGAGAGGCTGAAGAACGGGAGAGCAGACATAACCTGGGTGGAGAAGGAGGTGTGTTTTATATATTTTCTCCCCTTCCTATCACAGGTAAAGGCTTTATATCATCTGTCTTAGACAGCAGCCAAATTAATTATGTGTGCATTTAGAGTTTTACTAGCCTTGCCACCAGACACGTGTGGAGCGCCTCACAGTTTACAAAATAGGTTCACATGCTAATCTCTTTCGACTTAATGAGATGACGATTCAACTGGCTATAAATCACCAAAGCAGCACCATGCACTGTGTATTGCAGACCTGAAGCTAGAAGCTAGAATGAATGAAACTGATAAGGACTCGTGTTCCCCAAGCAGGAAAAGAAAATAGCTGTGAAGCTTCCACTGAGGCTCTTGCCATTGCATGGCAACAATGTCCTGTAGATGAAATGCGGGTGAAGACAATTGATTCAGCTCCAAGTTGCATACTGCTGGGTGTGATGGGTTTGCCTATTCTTGGGACAAGAGACAATGGGAATGTGTATTGGTTTTGTAGTTCTCCAGAAGCTGGAGGAAGGCTGTGGTTATAAACCTCACCCCTCACAGTTTCCTCTGTATCAGCAAGGTCTTCTTCACAAGGACTAGGTCTTCAGTCCTCCCAGTGGGAAGCAGTTTTAGCTTCTTGAGCAAAAAAGTCTCTACCCTGTTGGGTGTCTTGAGTGCAACCAGGTGAATGGTTCAAAGGCAGGGGAAAGTTCAGGTNTGACTAATCAGAACCTCTGGGGTGACTGAGCTCCCTAGGGGTTCCAGTGACCAGCCAGTGCTGAGAACCACTGAGTCAGATGCTCCCTAATGTCCTCTAGCAAGGATGTTAGGAGTTTAGGTTTGAGAGCACTGGAAGGTATCTAGGAGAACACAGGAGATGCTGGTTTGGATGGCACCTACACTGCCAGGGGTATTAGTGGAGACTATGCTGCAAAATTCCCCAAGAACAAGGAAGTCTTTAACATTGCAACTGTTACTTTGAATAAAATGGTAATTAAAAGACCATGTACCCTTGCTTCTAAAATACTCCGATTAGTAAGGTGCATCACTGACTTAATACCTGCTTTTTTGGAGGGAAAAGGTGGGAGAAGATTCTATTAAATATGCATTAAAATATGCACTGATTGTAAAATATACCTCAATTTCACAATGATTGTATGTTGGAAAATGTGACTCTTGGAATTGATCTAACGACATAATGATGTAGTGCTTTGCATAAATTAGCTCATTTATTCCTCACAACTCTACCTATGAAACAGGTGCTACCATCATCCTCATTTGGGGGGCAGGGAGTCGAAGCACAGAGAGGGGTTAAGTAACCTGTCCAAAGTCACTGATCATCCAGAGCTGGTCAGAGATGGGACTGGAATTTGGAGTTTGGTTTTCAGAAGTAACCCAGAAAATGCAGTGAAAGCCAAGACTGTTCTTTCTCAGGTTTCTTCCTTTCCCCAGAGCCCAGTTCATCCCCATTTGGGGGGCAGGGAGTTGAAGCACAGAGAGGGGTTAAGTAACCTGTCCAGAGTCACTGATCATCCAGAGCTGGTCAGAGATGGGACTGGAATTTGGAGTTTGGTTTTCAGAAGTAACCTAGAAAATGCAGTGAAAGCCAAGACTGTTCTTTCTCAGGTTTCTTCCTTTCCCCAGAGCCCAGGGAGGTGGCTTTCCCTTAAACAGGGCCCTGAATCCCCCAATCACAGGAGCATCCTGTACGGTTGCTCCTGCCATGCCCTGCACAAGTGTGCCTTGTGATGAGTGGGAGTGAGTGGGAAGGAAATCCAGCTTGAAGTCCCTCACCAGGCCCTGAGCCCAGGGGATTGCTTCTTCAGTTCCACAAAGGCTCAGCATGAGCTGATGGAGCCCGGCCAAGGGACAGAAGCCACAGGAACTGGGCTGAGGGGAGAGCACTGAGCAGTGAGCAGGGGCCTCTCCACCACTTCTTGGTGGGTCTTTCACCTCTTTGGGCACGGCTTCTTGAAGAATCATTCTAGTGATGTGTTTGATGGCAGGGGACTAGGGAGAAGGAATTTGAGGGCCTTTTAGCTCTGGGGCCCTTGAGTCTGTGCCTTCAGGACAAAAGTCCCTGCTTCCATGCCAGTTTGCTCCAACAAGCATGGTGGAAATGGAAGAGGGGAGGGTGGGCTGAGCAGGACCCACAGAAACCAGTATCTTCTGAATTGTTGCACCAGGTCTTCCTGCACAGGCTTCTCCTCCTCTGTTTTCCCCTTTGCTCCAGCTCTTTGAAGTGAAGGCAAGCTGGGCCTCTTAGGAGCCGCATTCCAGAGCAACCTGGGTAATGGAAAGTATAAAAACAACTTAAAGTTGTTTCCAAAACTTGATGGATTACACCAGCTTCTCAGAAAGTGTCTGTTTGGACCCAGAATTTGAAATAACATTTTGAGGCTCACTGGAGGGGGGCCAGAGGGTTAGGCAGCTGCAGGCATGGGCCAGATGGGAAATCCAGATGCTGGGCTGGTGACGAGGCCCTGTCTGCTGCTTGTTTGGGCTGTCATAGCAGCAGCCTCTATAAGACCCTCACCACACGCTTTAAGATGCTGCTCCTGGGGAGAATTTGAGATAGGAGGGAAGGTTTAAACATTTAACTGGCATTAGAATGATGTACTTTTTAAAAGAGGGAGATCGGCACAGGAGTAAATCAGGGGAGGTGTGCTGCAGGGTGGGGTCTTTAACTCTGTCCATCTTTGTCACACTCCCAAAGTCACTCCATTTCAGCATGCGATCTAAAGTAAAGCAGTCTGCTGGCTCTTAGGAAAGCCCCCCAGATCCCCCGTGCAATAAGACTGAGCCACTATAGAGCCAGCACTGGTGACCATATATGTGTGAGAACACAACAACAACAACAGCAACAACAACAAAATCTGTTATTCCAAAGATTTATTCCTTACCAGGGAGACCTGTTCATGCTCCAGGGTGCAGATTCCTTGGATGCCTTTAGGGCAGGCATCCAAGACCATCTCTGCCTAGGCCAGTCCTGCCCCAGCTGTCCACATGAAGATCCTTACACACTCTCTCCCTGCCCTGCACGCAATGGGAGCCCAGTCTGGCTGTGGGTTTGGCGGCTGTCATTCCCGTGGGCACCCCTGGATGCTGAGGGCATTTCTCTCTGCCTGCTGGTTCTCAGGCAGGGAATGGCATGGAGCCTCAGATG
The DNA here is from genome assembly GCF_000696425.1 of Galeopterus variegatus. Classification (NCBI taxonomy): domain Eukaryota; kingdom Metazoa; phylum Chordata; class Mammalia; order Dermoptera; family Cynocephalidae; genus Galeopterus; species Galeopterus variegatus. Next base: position 26,232 of record NW_007727282.1, on the reverse strand, counting down.
AGGGGATTTTGAAAGGTCACACGATGTGGTAGGACCTCAATTCAGCTGGGGATTAGAATCATCTGGGGGATTTGTTTTCATTTGCAGTACACCGCTCCCATCTTGTTACAGTAGGTCTGCAGTAGAGCCCGGACATCCATTTTTAATAAGCTCCTTGGTTATTTTTGATGGTTCAGGGAGCTCCTAGATCAGCCCCTTCCTCAGGACTCTTAGAGGGGCATTCAGTCCTCTTTGTTGATAAGCTCTCTGGTTTAGCAGAGCACACTCAGTTACAATTGTTGTTGAACTTTTATGATACAATTCGTGAATCTGGTTTTGATGCAAAAGGATAGGTTGCTAGTTTCTTGACAACTTCCAGGGCCTGACTTGTGAAGAAGAGGCGTGCTAAAGGCCTCTGGGGTGGATGCCATTGCTGCCCTCTGGTTTCATCAGCACCATTTGCTGCTGCTACTGGGAAAGCTGTGTGCACTCATCTTAGGGCCATATAACACACACATCTCTTCATTTGGGTCTCTCTCTCGGAATCCAGGCAGGAGACATTAAACAGGGATTGAAATGCATCTTCCTTTTTCCGCTCCTGTCATGTTCAGATCTTGAGAATAGAGAGGCTGAAGAACGGGAGAGCAGACATAACCTGGGTGGAGAAGGAGGTGTGTTTTATATATTTTCTCCCCTTCCTATCACAGGTAAAGGCTTTATATCATCTGTCTTAGACAGCAGCCAAATTAATTATGTGTGCATTTAGAGTTTTACTAGCCTTGCCACCAGACACGTGTGGAGCGCCTCACAGTTTACAAAATAGGTTCACATGCTAATCTCTTTCGACTTAATGAGATGACGATTCAACTGGCTATAAATCACCAAAGCAGCACCATGCACTGTGTATTGCAGACCTGAAGCTAGAAGCTAGAATGAATGAAACTGATAAGGACTCGTGTTCCCCAAGCAGGAAAAGAAAATAGCTGTGAAGCTTCCACTGAGGCTCTTGCCATTGCATGGCAACAATGTCCTGTAGATGAAATGCGGGTGAAGACAATTGATTCAGCTCCAAGTTGCATACTGCTGGGTGTGATGGGTTTGCCTATTCTTGGGACAAGAGACAATGGGAATGTGTATTGGTTTTGTAGTTCTCCAGAAGCTGGAGGAAGGCTGTGGTTATAAACCTCACCCCTCACAGTTTCCTCTGTATCAGCAAGGTCTTCTTCACAAGGACTAGGTCTTCAGTCCTCCCAGTGGGAAGCAGTTTTAGCTTCTTGAGCAAAAAAGTCTCTACCCTGTTGGGTGTCTTGAGTGCAACCAGGTGAATGGTTCAAAGGCAGGGGAAAGTTCAGGTAGCAAGGTCTTCTTCACAAGGACTAGGTCTTCAGTCCTCCCAGTGGGAAGCAGTTTTAGCTTCTTGAGCAAAAAAGTCTCCACCCTGTTGGGTGTCTTGAGTGCAACCAGGTGAATGGTTCAAAGGCAGGGGAAAGTTCAGGTTCACAGTGTGTTTTCTCGAAGCCCCAGAAAGAGCTTTGTTCCTCTCCACGTTAGCCCCCCAGATATTCCTCTTATGTTTTATAATTGCCATGATGCAGGTTGGCTGGTAGGGCCCCTCTGCACTGTTTGCTTCATATCACCATGTCACCCGTTTGACAAATGGGACTGACACCAGCTAGGGTGAAGATGCCATTCTGTTAAGAGAATAGTGATTAGTCCAGGTGGATGCTGAGTTCACCCCAGTGTGGGGCAGGGATGGTGTCTCTATCCAGGAGTCTGCTGCCACCAGACCAACTGAAGGAGACAGATGTCTGTCTCCAGCAGAACGATCAGTCAGGGCTGATGAGCTGCCACTGGGGCAAAACTGGATGATTGTTCCACATCTGACACATAAATTAGACTGTTTTAAAGGGTTTACTTCTGTATGAGTTCCCTGTTGCTGCTGTAACAAATCACCACAAACTTAGTGGTTTAAAACGGTACACATTTATCTTACAGATTTAGAGACCGGAAGTCCAAAATCAGTCGCACTGGGTTAAAATGAAGATGTCAATAGGACAGGAAACTTGCTTTAGGGGAGACTTTGTTTCCAGCCTCTAGAGGCTGCCTGCAGGTTTTGGCTCATAGCTCCTTCCTCACATCATTCTGACCTCTGCCTGTGTTGTCACGTCTCCTTCTCTTTGATCCTCCTAGTTCCCTCTTATAGGGACTCTTGTGATTACATTGGACCCACCTGCATAAGCCAGGATAATCCCCCCATTTCAACATCATTAATTAATTAATTATTGTATTTTATTTTATTTTGACAACTGGCCAGTACAGGGATCAAGCCCCGGACCTTGGTGTCATCAGCACCACCCTGTAACCAGTGGACCTAGCCAGCCAGCCTAAGATAATTAATTTAACCACATCAGCAAAGTCTCTTTTGTCATGGAAGGTCACATATTCATGGGTTCTAGGGATTATGATATGGATCTCTTTGGGGGGTCATTATTCTGTCTACCACAATTTCTAGTCAATGATTTCTCTATTTTATACACCAGAACCTCAGGGAGCATTGAATTTACTATTTTAAAAAAAAATTGAGATAATGTACTTGCAAAAAAATCAGCATAAAAAAGAAACAGATCTTTAAAAAGCATATATTTAAAAATGTCCTAAAGACCACATACTTTAAAAAATATTTTTACC
>NW_007727282.1:19894-22084 GCF_000696425.1 Galeopterus variegatus | reverse complement strand
ATACACTTGGAGACCATGGCACCTGGGCCTGGTCAAATGCCATGCTCAGCAGGGCTCTGCTGTGTTGCTCACCAATGACCCCTGAGGTGTCTTGTCATAGCCTTGTCTCTGACCATCCACCCTCTGTGGAGTAGCTCACTATTTGGGGGTTAAGTCAAGGATGACAAGCACCCCCATTGGGAGGGTCATTGCAAACTGGACACAGAGTTGCAACAAGGACAGGCATGTTCATGCAAAGCTTATTTGTTAAACCTGTGTTCCAAGATACTGTGTCACATGCTGGGGACCCAACACTATGTCTCCTTGATAACCACTGATTTCTTTTGTCTCTTCACATCGTAGGAGCTAGACAGTGTCAAGACTTTGATTTGAGTATTGCAGTGGCGGGCTGTTCTGGGCCCTGGAAGAGGCACCACATTTGTCAGAGATTGCAGCCACACTGGCTGGGACCAGAATGCTTGGATACGATACAGCCATTGTTTGTGAAAGAGATTTGATGCTTCATTAGAGAAAANTCTTTCCACCAGGAATCTTCCAGAATGGTGGGGAGAGGCCCCCACCCCAGAGCCCCTGAATGAGAGCACTGCCATGCACACAGATGGCCACCTCTTTTCTCTTTTGGCCTCATAACATGGTAGAGCTGATATCAAGGGGACCACGATTTCTCCCACAAAACCATACTTCAGAAGCTGAGGCTGCCCTTTCTGTCCCTCCCTGTGCATGCGCATTAGGGGGGTACGTTAGTTCTCTCTTAGACCCTCAAGATGGAGTGATGTTCCTGGACAAGGAGGCAATTTGGTGGAGGAACATTAACAATCTCCCTATGGACAAGGAAATTTCCTACACATTGGCCAAAGTGATCTATTAAAATGTAAATCAAATCAAATATAAATTCCNATTTCCTACACATTGGCCAAAGTGATCTATTAAAATGTAAATCAAATCAAATATAAATTCCGTGCTTCTTGCCATGGCCTTGGCTCTGACCACGTCTTCAGTTTCATCACACGCTGCTCTTCCCCTCCACCAAGGCCAGTCTTGCCTCGGACCTTTGTCCTGCTCTTTCCTCTGTCCGGAATGCTCTTCCCCTGGCCTTTCATAGGTGGATTCCATTGTCTTCCTCAGATCTCAGCAGAGATGTCCCCTTGCCGTCTGATGTAGCCCCTCCTCCACTCCTGCCACCATGCTGCTAATTTCTTTGATAATCTTTAATGTGATCAGGAACTATTACAAGTATTTATTCATTTGATTGATTGCTTACTTGCTTACTGTATTTTTGCCCATTGGAATGTAAGTCCTAAGAGGGCAAGGATCTAGTTAGTCATATTCAATGCCTATGGAGGTCAGAGTCCAGTCAGGGAAATGGGGTGGTTTAAGAGAGAGAATTTAACGTGAGGAACTGGGTATGCTCGTTTAGGAAGAGTGGGGAGGCTAACTAGGCCACTGTAGGGCAATCCAGAGGTTAGCAAGAGAAGGGAAGCTGGGCCTGGAAGGATAGAGGGAGGAGGTGGTGCGATGGAGGAGACAACCTAATAGCTGCTGGAGAAGAGAGACAGAGAGGGGCAGGCAGACTCCAGCTCCTCCCTTCCTTCCACCCTCAGGCTTCCCCCAGTGCCCCTATCTGCTGAACCCAGTGGTGAGCCAGGTAGGAACGGGAAACATAGTTCCTGAGGTTAGCAGAGCTGGGGACAGGCAGGGAAGGGATCTGAGAACCCTCTCCAGCATCTCTGCAAGTCCTTGGCACACAACAGGTCCTCAACAAGTAGTGTTGAATGGATGAGCACATGGAATACACCTATGCACACGAGTCTTTTCCGAGGTCAATTCTTTTTTTTTTTTTTCCTTTTTGTCTTTTTTACTGACCAGTAACGGGATCGCAACCCTNCTGAGAACCCTCTCCAGCATCTCTGCAAGTCCTTGGCACACAACAGGTCCTCAACAAGTAGCGTTGAATGGATGAGCACATGGAATACACCTATGCACACGAGTCTTTTCCAAGGTCAATTCTTTTTTTTTTTTTTCCTTTTTGTCTTTTTTACTGACCAGTAACGGGATCGCAACCCTCGGTGTCGCGCCCGTACCGGGGACCGGCAACGGAATCGCAACCCTTGGTGTCGCGCCCGTACCGGGGACCGGCAACGGAATCGCAACCCTTGGTGTTGCGCCCGCACCATGCTCAGCCAGTGAGTG
>NW_007727282.1:15899-19111 GCF_000696425.1 Galeopterus variegatus | reverse complement strand
GGCCGCCTGCCTCCCGATCCCCCGCCGGGGGCGCCGCCGCGCTCCCAAGCAGCGCACTCTCCAGTGCGCCACCGGGCCGGCCCCGAGGTCAATTCTTTTTTTTTTTTTTCCTTTTTGTCTTTTTTACTGACCAGTAACGGGATCGCAACCCTTGGTGTCGCGCCCGTACCGGGGACCGGCAACGGGATCGCAACCCTTGGTGTTGCGCCCGCACCACGCTCAGCCAGTGAGCGGGAACCGGTCTCCACATGGGATCCGAACCCTCGGCGGGAGCGCCGCCGCACTCCCAAGCAGAGCACTCTCCAGTGCGCCACCGGGCCGGCCCCGAGGTCAATTCTAAAGGGATCGATCTGGACATGAAAATGCCAGAGCTTGAGTGAGGGCACTCTGTGGACTCGGCTGCACGCTTGCTCCCTTTGGCCGTGAGGGGGTCTGAACCAGGTGTCTTCTCTCTCTCTGCTGCCTTATCCAGAGGAGGGGGAAGGGTTCCTATTTCTGGAAATACCACTCTTTCATGAGCCCTTTTGTCTGAGCCCACAGACACTTTTGTATGTGCAGGGTTAGGTTACTTAGGGAATTCCTTTGAAGCCGATTTTAAACTTTCATTCCTTTGTTCAATTTTAAAATTGGTAACATTTTGAACCCTTCCCAGAGCCCTGGATTTATTGCTGGCGTTAGGGAGTTAAGGCAAGAGCACAGCTGGAGGTGAATTCTACATTCCTAGTAACCTTTAGCTGGTTACCCTGGGGAATTTATTTAACACACTGGAACCTCCATTTGTCTGTAAGGTGGAGTTGAGAGAACATGAAATAATGAAATAAACAACCCAAGTATCTCAAGCCTCCCCTATCCCAGGTCCAACCAGCAGCTTGTCCCAGCCTCTGCTTGATTTTCAGATCTCCTTCTGCTGATTATCCTCCTAGGAAGAATTTGGTTGGAGCAAAGGAGGTGTTTGGCAACTTATTAGTACATCTTCTCACTGTGACATTTTGCCCTGCTAAAGGAGTAATTATGTGGTTTCCATAAATTTTACTTTAAGAGTTTCCTATGTTTAAAAAAAAAAATTGTTGTCTGCCTAAAGTGATTTATGTGTGTGATTTATGGGGTGCGGGGTTTTTTTTGTTTTTGTTTTTTCTCTTTTCCTCTTTTTGCTGATGGTGCCTTTGCTGCCTCCTCCCTGAAGTTTTGCATGAGGGTTGAATTTCAAGTTGCAACAGTTTTTCCCATTTAAGTGTTAGGGTTGATTGGTGCTTTATCAAAACTTTGTAAGTACCTTTTATTATAGGAAATCTCAGCAGGTTAGAATCCAGGGACTTTTATTTAAATCTCTAATGACAATGACACAGACCTGTAATTAAGGCATTTCTGAAAGTTGCTTCAATTGAATTGCAGAAAGGAAGGTAATAGCCCATGGGAATGGAGCTAAATTCATGGGAAAGAGATGCGAGGGAAGCTGTGGCTCGGGGGAGTGTTCGTGTGTGGTGAGGGGCTCTGTGTGTGTTGACTTTCCTGGATTTCTGTCGGAATTGCTAATCTGAGGGCAGGTGGAGAACGTCTTTTAAAGAACGCTGTATGTCTGATGGACACCCTGTGTATTGAATCTCCAGATCTTGTTCCTAATGCCCCTCAGCAGCCTCGAGAGACACTGATGAGAAATACACTACAGCTTTCAAAACAGTTAACCTCTCTGGCAGCAACTCACAGCACTGGGCTTAGACAAGTTGTGATGACACAGGCTTTTCTCCCTTTGAAAAGTACTGGTTACGTCTTTTGGTCCCCTGCTCTTCCAAAGCAGAGTCATCGTGTTTTTCTTTTTCAGAGGCACCATCGGGCTGTTAGAAAGTGCAATTTCCCACAAAATCAGAATTTCATCAGCCTTCATGACCTTAGTCCTTTCAGTTTTGAAGGACAAACTTACCCTGTTTTGACCATTGAAGGAAAACAGCTAACTCCCAATTTTGGGTCTGTGCACTTAAATAATTGTGTAATGGGATAAAGTGCATGAAGACACAACCTTTCCTCAGGTGCCCCCTTTTCACACGTGAAGGAAGTGAAGTCTGGAGGGCAGTGGCTCCTGGACAGGAGGGGCGGCGGGACCCAAGCCTTCAGACTGTTATTTCATGGGAGGTGGTGAAGCCTAATCTGACTTCTCTCTGCAAGCACTGCCACTACTATTACATGCTCCACGCCCGTTCTATTTTAATAGCACTTTAATATGTTATTTTATTTAATCTCCACATCAACTGTATCCATTTAAAATTCTTATTAGATAATAATAATGTTCTAAATATGATCCAGTTGAGAAAAAATATGAAGAAAGGCCATCTTCTGGAGAAAAACCTAATCATGGCCTTTTTAAACATTTTTGTTTCTTAAATTATCATACAGTAAAATTGACTGTGTTTTTTTGTGTGTGTACAAGTCTGTGGATTTTAGCACATGTGTGGACAAACGTAGCCGCCACCGTAATTAGAAGGCAGAACTGTTTCTTTACCCCATAAAACTCCTTTCCTCCACCCCAGCCCCTGGCAATCACAGGTCTGTTTTCCATCACTATAGTTTTGTCTTTTCAAGGGTGTCAAATAAGGAGAATCCTACTTATGTCAAATAAGTAGTACCACACTATGTGACCCTTTCAGACTGGCTTCTCTAATGGGCCTTTTTTTTTGAGTTAGAAATTTTATTGAAAATAAACATTCCAACATTACATTGAACTCATGTATCTTCCCAACAATGTCCACAGGCAGAAATTTGCAAAGACGACCTTGGATAAGCATTTTGGGTCATCTATTTCATCATGAAGAAAGTTTTTATGTAATATTTATTTTGAAGGTTCTAATAAAAGTCCCTGGTGTGAGTATTTATGTTCCCAAACAATATCTACTAAATTAGTGTGATGCTGAAATAACATCCATTAAAATGTAACACAACAAAATGAAATCTTACATCTTATGGGTCAGGTGCTTATTAAGTACTCTGTTATTTCATTTAAGCATATATATCTATATCCTTTGGAGATTATCTGTGTTATTTACTCCTTTTGTACAAGCTTGGGGACAGTTTGAATAGTTCCTTAAAAGAGAACTTTCTCAGGAAATTGGTGATAAGGACTAACGGGTAGCTTTGAGAACTTTATTTCTGTCCTGGGCACTGACACCTTGTGGGTCCTTGCCAACTTCTGGCTGCTGTCCCCTTACAGTGTGTGTGTGTGT
>NW_007727282.1:13973-14915 GCF_000696425.1 Galeopterus variegatus | reverse complement strand
TAATTAATTTTTAGGTCAACAACTGCAAGTCACTGGAGAAAGATGTCACTTCAGTAGAGTTTTAGTGATAAGTGTATCCTGGCCATGCTCGTTTTTCTGCATAATAAACATCCATATAGGTGTGAGGGGTAGTTCATAGTTAGCCAGAATGGGTGCTTAGCAGGAGCTTTGCCTTTGCCAACCAGGAGTGGTAACACTGTTTATTGCCACTTGATCCCCTCTGCCAACCCATCGGGGTCAACATGTTTTTCTCTGTGTTCATCTTTTCCATCAGGTTGTTCTGATGACTAACAACCTGGCTTAGTGATGACAAGTCTGTTCATAGTGGAGCTCAAGATAAGGCAGTGGTAACTCCTTCACCCTGAGAGCTTGCTGACTGCGTGTTGAGTGATCTGGGCACTTGTCAACTCTTTGAGCTGACATGTGTGAGGTGCTGAGAGTAGGGAAGAGTTCTTGGTGTGCTTTCTTGGTGTGCTTTCAGCTTGCACATGTATCTGGAGCTCAGCATTCCCCCACCCCCTTCCAGGACACCTCTCTCTCTCCTTGTGGACAAGCCTCGTGCCAACTCCCATCTAAAAGATAAATGCATGGGATTTGGAAATGCATTTTCTTAGACCCACAGAAGGTGTTTAGAGTTTTGGCTTTTGTTCAGTTCACAAACCAGATAACTCCCAACTGTCAATGTGAATGATCTGTAGTCAAATTTAGAATCCCAAATTGGCTTCTCCTGTCACTGATCAAGTTTCTGGACTGGCAGCATCATCTAATATTGCTAAAGTGAATGTGACAGGAAGGAGGGAGGAACCAACACTGATCTGGCACCCGCCTCTCTGTGCAGGTATGTGAATGAGGTCTGTGCTTTCCTGATGCAGGCTCTGTTGATATGAGTAAGGATTGTTTGTGGGTTGGTTGTGCACTGCGTCTGAATTATCTGTGCAAGAT
>NW_007727282.1:12861-13823 GCF_000696425.1 Galeopterus variegatus | reverse complement strand
GCTCAGATGTGCTGAGCGGCTGATTCAGGAAGCCGTCCTCGATTCCCCTGCTGTTTACCATGTGTAGACACCCTTCCTAAGTGAATGTGGCATTTGTATTGGACAAAAGCCGTAGCTCAATAGGAAACGTGATTACAAGTCTACTCTAATCCCCAACAGGCAATGCTTTCCACTTAGGGTGTTTTAAAGGACGTATGTACTGTTGGACTCACACAATATTTGGGTTAAAGGCGTTTATAGACAGAAATGGAGGATATGAATCATCAGCTTAGAAACCTGACCTCTGAGTGAGAACACACAAGCATATATACATACATAATAAACCATCCCCAGTCAAATTTGCAAAGAATTACTGATTAGTTAATACCATTGCTGCTTGCTAGGGAATTTACAGGTCGGTAAATTTCATGAATTCTGATGTCTTACTCCACTATTTTAGAAATGAATGGGCTAGAATTAATTGGGAGCCCTCCTTTCAAGGGAATATTGGAAGTATTCTTAGGTGCCATGGAGCACTGTTTGTTTATGCATAAAGCACCACAAACTATAACAGAAGCCACTCCAGATGACATGGTGAGAGACAGGTATTAATTACCAGGAGCATGTGGCATGATTTTAGGTGTAAAATATACCCAGCATCAGATGACACAGACTTAACACGAAGAGAGGGTTATGTTTCCTTTTACGTTCTACCTACCACAGGGACAAAGTCTCCCGCAGGTTCTGCCAGGTCTTTAACACCTCTCTTGTGGTCATCAGCTGCAAGCCTCAGGCTCTGGGTCTTTGCTGGGGTGACAGTATCAAGGTGGAATTTCAATGATCTGGTTTTCTTTTGTGCTGTTTATTTAGGTTTACCTCCTAGTTATAGCAAATGATATGGGCTTTCTGTTTCTGGTAATAATATAAAGTTGCACTTAAAAAATTAATTTAGAAGGATACAGTTTAAAGAAAAAGATATTACA
>NW_007727282.1:10171-11527 GCF_000696425.1 Galeopterus variegatus | reverse complement strand
TGAGCACTTTGATTGGAGGGGGAGGTGGTGGGGACTGGTTCCTCTCTCCACTTGTGAACACACCAGCACTATCTCCAGTGCAGGAATGCTGATTGCTAGCCTCTGCAGAGGCACCTTGCTACGTAAGTACTTTTCATACAAGGGGTCTTCAAAAAGTTCGTGGAAGAATTCATACAATCTTTCAATTCTGTTTTTTCACAAACTTTTTGTAGTACCCCTGTACATCTTGTTTACTCATTCAAACAACCCCATGAGATGTGTGGTATAGCAATTCCCTTGTTGTACGATGAGGAGGCTGGAGCTGGAGATGGTAACTGAGTTTCCAAGGACAATTTGACTTGAGAGCCTGGCACCTCCCTCTATGCCACTTTCCACTGAACGCCTAGTAATGGCCCCAGACAAATGACCAGGGAGACAGAATGAGAAAATTGAGTTTCTAGTGAAGGAAAAGAAAGAACACATTAGGAAGAAAGAGTGAAACACCAGCCCAAACTCTGGCAGCTGAGCCCCGTATGCCATCCCCATGTGACATCTTAATTGTTACCTGTTCACTGTTCGTCCTGTTTCCTTCATGCCACTGCCTTTTGAAAATCAAGTCATTTTCTGGAAATCCTTAGTTTGCTCATTAAAGATTAGGTTTTATTATTCTTTCTTTTAAAGTCTGGGTCACCAAAGCCTTTGGATTTGGAATATACTTGGCTTGGATATATGGGAATATTCGTACATTGATGTGAAGTTTCTTTAAACTTTACAGGAGGGATCCTTTTACAGCTAGACGTGATTTACAGTCCATCAGCAGTGCTGTGTATTTAGCAAGAGTGTTGTAGGATAGTATATGCCTTCTCTGAATATACACCATGTTCAGTTCAACCGAATTGAATGCATTTATTCCTTTTTTAAAAGTTTTCTAGCTGAACTTGTAAAAAAAATTTCAAGACTTTCAGGATATTAATTAAGTTGGTAAAATTTATTAAACCTCCAAGAACATAATTAACTCATTTTGCAAATTGTTAATACCTATAGAAATCACGATAAATGAGACCACTTAAGACTGTTTTGTGAGAAAACAGGAAAAGACTGTTTGTTAATGCTGGTCCTGTGCTCTGATATCGTGAGAAAGAAATGTTTGTCACTAGCTGTTATAACCTTAATTTGAGAATTCTTTAAACAGCAGTTACACATATTCACAGAGGAATAATGCTGGCATTCAGTTCAATGCTTTCAGCTTAACAGAGTCGCCACCGAAAGAGGATTACGAAACCGGTCTAGCCAGTTGAAGATAAGTTTGAGTTGATTCTGCTGTAATTTTAACATTTTAATATGCCTGTGTCAGAACCCAGCCCATTTTAAGAAATT
>NW_007727282.1:7225-9454 GCF_000696425.1 Galeopterus variegatus | reverse complement strand
AAAAGAGGCTCACGATTCTGGGACAGCTGCATCTGGTGCAGGCCTCAGACTGCTTCTACTCATGGCGGAAAGTGGCAGGGAAAGCTCCAGGTACAAGCAGATCACATGGTGAGAGGAAGCCAGGGCGGGCATGCGGGGCGGAGGTGCCAGGCTCCAGCACGGCCCCATTGGGGATCAGATTTTGACATGAGCTTTTCGGGGCCAACATGCCCAAACTCCATCATGGGTGCTGTGTTTCCAGTGCAGGGTTTCACAGTGTGCCTCCTTTTCTTCTGGTAATGCCTGGAACCTAGTCATCATTTCTGAACCGTTAGGAATTGTCCTTCTCTTCCCCAGCTGTGCATTTCACTCTCCTCCTTAGTGTCTGCGTTCTGGTCGTGTTGGCGTTTGCCCAATTTTCCAACACATCATAGTCTTTCTTGCCACTGGGCATTGCACACGCTGTTCCCTCTGTTTGCACACGCCGTTCCCCCTTTTTCCTCTTCTCCCCACGCTCCTTCCCCCACAACACACATCTTCCCTGCTTAGCACCCACTTAAACGTCAGTTGCTACTTTCACTTCAAGTGCTACTTTCTCCAGAAACTTCCCTTCACCTTGCTCCCTTGTTAGCAACTCTCCTACAATTGTGTTCTTTCTTTCATGCTCTGGTCTTAGTTTGGGTTCACACATCCGTTGGGGTGGTGATTGGATGAACGTCTACCTCCCTCGTTACGTTGTTAAGTTCCCTGAAGGCAGCTGCTGTCTGGTTTTGCTGCAGTTCTATCCCCAGCCTCTGCCTCCCACCCAGCACCCCAGAAGCACTCCATTTAGTGTCGGTGGAACGCGTAGGTGGAGAAGTGTTCGTCAGCATCCAGGTTCTGCTGCTCTTTCCTCGAAGCCAAAACCCACCTCTCTACCGTCTTCCTTATGTTCTCCCAGAACGGCCTCTGGTGTTGAGCCGTGAGGGTGTCAACACAAGTACATGGGTGGCCCACAGAATTCCTTGCACATGCTGGACTTCGCCAAGAAGCTGACAAGGCGTGCGGCTGTCCCTGTCGAGCTGTCATGGCTGAAAGGCCCCATCCTGGTTAGCTGTGGGGCCATTAGGGTTTCTTTGGGGCAGCAGGGCAGCCTGGCTGCAGTGGGCTGGCTGATCTGGAGGTGACACCCTGCCTCCTCCCCACTGCTCATCCTGCTAGAGGTAGGAATGTATTTGGAGTCAGGGGCCACTTGTGTTTCTTAACAGGCCATCTAGCTCTTTGTTGTTGCAGAGGGGAGCCTGGGAGGCAAGAAGGTAGTCGAGACCCCTAGAAGGGACCAAAGGATGCACAGTTATTCCAGAGAAGAAGCCTGTCCTCCCAGGTTTCTCTGGCCTAGTCAACAGAGCCCTACAGTCTGTGTGTGTGTTTAACCTACAGGAATTCGAATATGCCTGTACTGCACATATGTGAGATGTATTGCTATGAGATCAGCAAAGGCTTCCAGGAAGAATGCTTGGCTTGAATCTGGAGGAGGAATAAAAATCATCTGATGAAAGAAGACTGGCTAGCGCAGGGGAGAGAGAATGTTGCAGACAGAGGGAACAGCGTTTGCCAAGGTCTGGTGGGGACACGGAGGAAGGTACACCTGAGTCACCAAGGAAAGTCCAGTGTGGCTTGTAGAGGAGAGGGAACCTGACAGCAGATGTCAGGGCCACAGCAAGGACCAAATTTTTCACAGACTTTTTTCTCCTGCCATCCTGTTGGGTAAGGAATAAAGGAGTGAGGGATAGGGTCTCAGGGATGGGAGGAAAGTGGGAAAAAGGCAGGGAGAAAGGCTAAGTAATAGGATTTAAACTAAGAGTTGCTAAGAGCATATTTTAAGGGTAGTGGCAGAAGCAGTCAGTAATAAGTGTTATGAAAATAAAGCATAACAAGGAGGTTGACCTTCCTGTTAACCTACACACTGAGGTCTCCCAGCCTTTTATCATCAGCAGCATCATCACATCCAGACCCACTGGTTGGGGTGTCTTAGGGAAACCCCTTTAGTCCTGCCCTCCATCATCCCAGCCCTAGGTAACCATCGATGTGTTTTCTGTTTCTATAGATTTGCCTATTCTGGACATTTAGTATAAATTGAATCGTACAATATGTAATCTTTTGTGTCTGGCTTTTTACATGTAGCTAATGATTTCATGATTCATCCATGGCAGGTATCAATATTTCATGCCTTTTAATTGACACTCACGTACTTCTTGACCCCCTGAAAAA
>NW_007727282.1:4896-7013 GCF_000696425.1 Galeopterus variegatus | reverse complement strand
ATCGATGTGTTTTCTGTTTCTATAGATTTGCCTATTCTGGACATTTAGTATAAATTGAATCGTACAATATGTAATCTTTTGTGTCTGGCTTTTTACATGTAGCTAATGATTTCATGATTCATCCATGGCAGGTATCAATATTTCATGCCTTTTAATTGACACTCACGTACTTCTTGACCCCCTGAAAAAAGCCTCCAGTCATGGTGCAGTCGCCAGTTCCTAGGTGTGGCTGGAGCAGAATGCCACAGAGGTAGTGATTCTCTTCAATCCTGTTGGGTCTCAGTGATCTAGATCAAGTCATCCTGGACACAGGCCTCTCAGTTCGCTCTTGCCCTGCTCAGCAGCATCCATTCTTTAGCTCTGCATGCCTGTTATGGTTCTGGGTCCTGGGTTATGAGTGTTCCTTTTATGCAGGGCCACAGTGTACCATTGTGTGGGCTGAGCACTGCACAAGGGTGCCCAGCTGAAGGCACAAGAAAGGGCTCAAATACGATCTGCACCCCGCTTGCCAAGCCGTGGGCCTCAGAATGGGGCTGTGTTCATTGAGAGGCAGATGGCACCTTTTTCTAACTTACCCAAGGTTTCATAAGGAATCTTGGCCATCTACTGGATGGCATGCTTCTATGTCTTAGGCATTTGTCAGAGCTGAGGTCTTGGACCCAGTTAACATGTCTTATATTTGAATTAACAAGATGGTGGTGGTGAAAACATAGAGGATAAAATTACGAATATTTTCTAATTTATGGATTTGTTCTCATGGGAAAAACTTTCCTACTTTGTGTTGAGGGATCTACAGCTCTAACACGAGCAAGAATTGTCAACCCCGCTATTTTCTCCATTAGTTCTCTGAGTTCTAACATCTCTTGCTGTTCCCATCTGTGTTTCTAACTTTGAGTAGAGCATTTCTGAGGTTGAATTGGTATTAAAAAAAATGATTTTCTCAAAAGAGTAAAATCATGACTTTCAGATATTAAAATGTGTTAAAAATTCTATTCTACTCCTTGATCAGTGAGAGATCCAGGCAGATGTTATAACCAGTTGAAAAGAACAGACACATTTATAGATCAGGAATATTAAAATGAATGTGCAAATGGAGGCAAAACTGTTTTTTCTACAAGGGGAGGGGAAAAGTCAGTTGAACCTGTGCTGGACAGGACAGAATTTTCATGTCTATAACAAGAATTATTTGCACTGCTGTTGTTTATCTACAGTTTACAGAATTGTAAAGTAATGTCCATACAGTCAGAATCAGATAACCCAGAGTGGTGTTCTCTAGAGTCTGGCAGTGCATCCATTTCTCTGGAAATACACATTGCCCCCTGCACTGGTGATTGGTGGTGTTTCTAGCCTATTGGTGAACCCAGATAAGTTTTTGTTGTTCCAGTTGGAATTTCAGGATAAGGACAAGATTTCCTTCCAGTTCCAAGTGGTCTCTGTTATGTGGTGTGTTCTGTTGGAGGAAGAAGAATCTGGAAATTTTCAAAAACGTGTGGTTGGTTAAAAGAGCAAGAGAGTGTGCACTGTGGGGCTCAGAGGGAGGCGTCTATTAGACCAGAGACGGGGAGGAAAAGGTCTGGATTTTATTCTCAAAATTGTCACACACTTCTCGTGTGACCTTTGGACTTGCTATTTATCTCCCTGCCTCTTTGAGACAGGAAAATAAGCGTCATTTGTAAAGTGCATCGAGGTTTCCTAAGGAAAGGTACCAGTTAACTGCAAAGTGTTATTAATAATTTGCCCAGCCTTGCCCTTTGTCTTCTTGCTGGGATTTTGACGCCCTGGGCCGATTTGTCTTCCAAATCTTCCAGCTCTTCTCTCTTCCCACCATTAATTTCCACTGCAGCAGGTAGGGACCCTGCCATGGGATTAAGTATTTTCAGTGGCTGCATTGGGATTTTTCTATTTACCCTTGAAAAATCTGTTCTAAAAAGCCTTAAACATAGTCCCCAGTTTCTCTAAAATGTTTAAGTGAATAGTGGGATACTTATTCTAAATGAAGTAGAGCTCACATTGTTTTAAAAGACTTGCTAAAAATTCACAACTAGTCTTGTCAAAGCTTAATGGAATTCTTCCAGCTCTTCCAGAGGAGGCTCTGCTGGGCCAGTGCTGCAGGTGGA
>NW_007727282.1:0-875 GCF_000696425.1 Galeopterus variegatus | reverse complement strand
GGATAATTCCAATTTTTTTGAATTTGTTGAGACTTGATTCGTGACCTAATATGTGATCTATTTTGGAGAATGATGCATGTGCTGATGAGAAAAATGAATATTCTGAGGTTGTTGGATGGAATGTTCTGTAGATATCTGCCAAGTCCAATTGGTCTAGAGTATTGTTTAGATCTTGTGTTTCTGTGCTGATTCTTTGCCCAGATGATCTGTCTAATATTGACAGTGGGTTGTTCAGGTCCCCTGCTATTATGGTATTAGTGTCTATTTCCTTCTTNTTGAAAAATCTGTTCTAAAAAGCCTTAAACATAGTCCCCAGTTTCTCTAAAATGTTTAAGTAAATAGTGGGATACTTATTCTAAATGAAGTAGAGCTCACATTGTTTTAAAAGACTTGCTAAAAATTCACAACTAGTCTTGTCAAAACTTAATGGAATTCTTCCAGCTCTTCCAGAGGAGGCTCTGCTGGGCCAGTGCTGCAGGTGGAGAAAAGAGTGGGAACACTATCAAGATCTACTTGTCTAGAAGTGACTGTTCCTATTAACCATGAGAGGTCTTCAGGTGTATTTTCACCCTTTGAGAAAAAGCCATTTCTATAGGCATGTCTATAACAGATTTGCAATGTAATATGCTGTGTCTACTCAATTAGCTTTGTTTCACAACACTGGCCAGCAGAGGGGTGGATGTTAGCAGCTGGAAGACTTCTTTTTTCCTTTTAGCTATGATGCTTTAGTGACTTTACTATCCTAAATTTGTCCCCTGGGCAGAGGTAATATTTTTTAACAAATTAAGTCATGTGATTCTCAACTTTTTATATTTTTTTATTTTTTTAATTTTATTTTGTCGATATACAATGAGGTTGATTATTGTGGCCCATTA